>NC_086227.1:600000-872500 GCF_036321145.2 Pelmatolapia mariae
GCTGACTGAGATTAAAATAGTTGCAGCTACACAACCCCAAAGCTTCTGTAAATAACATTTAATCTTCTGCATTCCTGCACCAAACAGTCAGCCTGTCTTGTTCATTTATGCTGACAAGCTTGGATTGGAAAGCAACATGTTGCATGCAACAAAGGGGGAAACGGTTAAAAGGTGCAGACCTTTTTTTTCTAGCATATTCAACACTAACAGCGTGGTTTGTATGAATGTGTGAGAGAGAAAAGGCCGGTAACCCTCTCAAATATTCAAAAAGAAAAAGCTTGAATGCTTGAAAAACAGGGCAAAGATTTATTCAAGTTGAAGCCATGCTGTTCTCAGTCAGTCTCCTTTTCGTCGTGCTTTAATTCTCATTTAGAAAGAGCTCACTCTGCTGCTCACTGTTCCAACTGTGACTGTGCAGCTTTTCCCAAAGGAACGCCTTCTGATGGGAAAAAAAAATCTATATCAATGCATCCATTTTTTCTGGATTTCTCCTGACACATGAAGGGTATAGGAAAGAAAAACAGTGGTCCATCTTTTCATTGGCCACATCTACACATAGTTCAGGCGTTCAGTGTAAAAAGGCACTGAAGGCATAAAGAGCTGATCACTACAGATCCAGATCCATCACGATGTTACTGAGGTGTGACCACCAGTGCACTCACTTTAAAAAGAAAACAGCAGAAATGCAGTCCACTTGTACTCGTGCTAGAGAGCTACAGAGTTTTCTTTGTTTTCTTTGTATTACTGTGGGGGCTTTACTTTACACCTTGAGAGAACTGTTGTTGTGATTTAGCATTAGATTGATACATTGAAGTCAAACATTTGCAGAAAAATAATTTTTGTTGTCCTTTAATCATAGTTTAAAATCTCATCACATATCATTTAATATTAATCACACAATTACTGAGCAGTAAGCATCACCATTTTTATCCTTGGAAAATAAAAACACTTAGATGAACCAGAGATCACAAAAATAGATAATGATGGTGAAATTGATATTCTGAGATAATTTCTGTGTTTTTGTGCTTAATGGTAAATAACTGAGACACCTGAGTGATGTATGAGCAACTAACTATGTGAACAACCTTCTCCAAGTCATCTGGGGTAGCAGTGTTTGATCTTTGAAACGTCACAGGAAACACAACGTTTCAGTTTGGAAATAGTTTGTGCGAATCCAAGCTCAGCCACGAGACATTGCTGTGTTTTATTTGTCATGAATTGAAGAGAACAGCTTTGGGGGACATTAAGGCCACCGTCACAAAGAGACCAGCTGGCAACCTGCTGTCAGCTCGTCATAGGGAAGAATGAGGGAGGTTGCTTGGTGTCTCTAGGTGAAATCAGTCACAAAGAAGTATTTGGCACTGCATTGAAAACCTCATTGTGATTGCTTTGGTTGCTAGCAGATTAGCATGATCACGTGTAATCTATGAGAGAGTTGCCAACAAGTGCAAACACTTGTTAACTATTCGGTAAGCAGCAGTGAAACGGGAAACAGAGACCAACCACCTGTAAAGAAAACACCTTTAAAAAGTGGTGGTTTCAACAGAAAGGCACACATTTTATTTTGAAGGTGAACGCTCTCCATTCCTGATTTAGCTTTTTCAAGTTTCACTACTTGTCTGTGGTTATTTGACAACTATTTGCAGACAACTTGTCATCTTCTATACAAACTACAGGCAACCACAGCAATCACAGGAGTCACCGGTCCCCTGTGTTATTGAGGCTAACCAGGCTATAGTGTGACATTAAAGCTCCCAGCACCTTCCAAATAAAACTGAATGTGGAATATTTGCAAGAGCCACTTCAGTCACTGATTACCCATCTGTAAGCACCAACCAGAATACTCAAAGCAGGTGGAGATCTGTTTGTTCAGAGCTTGCCAATCTTGAAAGCACAACATGCATCCCACGCAGGAAAAAGAAAAAACTACTAAGCCGAGATTTTGACCAACAGCAGGTGAGCGTGTTGTGGAACAGTGGACACGGCAAGTGTGAATGCAAAGCACGATGTGAGAAGCACACAAGGAAAATAGAGAGACGCACTCTGATTATTTTAAACCTCACACCTCGAGCTTTGGATCAGTGCGAGTTACAAACAAGTCCCAAAATAAGCCCCAAGAAGAGGAACGTGACAGCACTGCAGCAGAGGATGTCTTTGAGCTGTACGGCGTCATCATCTGACAATCCCTCTGTTGCTGCACTAATCTGTCTCCAGCAACATCCTGACGATATCACACACACACACACAGACACACACACACACACACACACACACACACACATACACACACACACACACACACACAGTTCACTCCACCCTGAACCCTTTCATACTTTCCCCAAAGCACAGTCCCTACACCGAATGGAAAACAATCCATCTGTGGATTCATCTGTTGTGATTATACAGGTTCATAATACTGCAATGCTTTTGTTTCCTCGCTTTCTCAGAATTATGTAAAACTGAAATGAGGCCATGGAAAAAGACTTTCGGACTGCCTCGAAGAGATTCTAACAAACCGTCAGGCGACTCAGGAGGGGAAAGCGGTGTTCTACCTGCACTGTGTATAGTGCAGGTGGAGCGCTGCTGACTTCGACTGAGAAAATTGTCAGGCGGTGGAAGGAATACTTCAAGGACCTCCTCAATCCCACTGGTCTTCCATGGCGGAAGCAGAGTCTGGGGACCAAGGGGATGACCCGCCAATCTCTGGTGGCGAGGTCACTGAGGCAGTTAAACAACTCCTTGGTGGCAGAGCCCCTGGGGTGGATGAGGTCCGCCCTGAGTTCCTGAAGGCTCTGGATGTTGTAGGGCTGTCTTGGTTGACACACCTCTAGAATATTGCGTGGAGATCAGGGGCAGTACCTCTGGACTGGCAGAGCAGGGTGGTGGTCCCCATCTTTAAGAAAGGGGACCCGAGGGTGTGTTCCAACTACAGGGGGATCACACTCCTCAGCCTCCCTGGGAAAGACTATGCCAGGGTGCTGGAGAGGAGAGTTCATCCGTTTGTCGAACCTCGGATACAGGAGGAACAATGCGGTCTTTGTCCTGGTCGTGGAACACTGAACCAGCTCTTTATCCTCTCTAGGATACTCAAGGGCACATGGGAGTTTGCCCAACCAGTCTACATGTGTTTTGAGGACTTGGAGAAGGCCTTCGACCGTGTCCCTCGGGGTGTCCTGTGGGAGGTGCTCCAGGAGTATGGGGTGACTGGCCCATTGCTACGGGCCATTCAGTCCTTATACGACCGTTGCAAGAGCTTGATCCGCATAGCCGGCAATAAGCCGGACTTGTTCCCGGTGGGTGATGGGCTCCGCCAGGGCTGCCCTTTATCACCGATTCTGTTCATAATTATTATGGACAGAATTTCTAGGCGCAGCCAAGTGGTGGAAGGCTTTCACTTGGGTGGTCTCAGGATCTCATCTCTGCTTTTCGCAGATGATGTGGTTCTGTTGGCTTCATCGGGTGATGGCCTCCAGCTCACACTGGAACAGTTCGCAGCCGAGTGTGAAGCAGCGGGAATGAGAATCAGCACCTCCAAATCTGAGGCCATGGTTCTCAGCCGGAAAAGGGTGGAGTGCCCACTCCGGGTCAGGGACGAGACCCTGCCCCAAGTGGAGGAGTTTAAGTATCTCTGGGTCTTGTTTACAAGTGATGGGAGAAGGGAGCTGGAGATTGACAGATGGATTGGTGTGGCGGCCGCAGTGATGCGGATGCTGTACTGTTGTGGTGAAGAGAGAGCTGAGTGTAAAAGCGAAGCTCTCAATTTACCGGTTGATCTACGTCCCTACCCTCACCTATGGCCACGAGCTGTGGGTAATGACCAAAAGAACGAGATCGCGAATAAAAGCGGCGGAAATGGGCTTCCTCCGAAGGGTGGCTGGCCTCTCCCTTAGAGATAGGGTGAGAAGTTTGGCCATCCGGGAGGGGCTCAGAGTAGAGCCGCTGCTCCTCCACATGGATAGGAGTCAGCTGAGGTGGTTCGGGCATCTGACAAGGATGCCTCCTGGGCGCCTCCTGGGTGAGGTTTTCCAGGCATGACCCACCGGGAGGAGGCCCCGGGGCAGACCCAGGACACGCTGGAGAGATATCTTTGGTGAAGCATGCAGACTGAAGCAGCCAGGGATCAAAATACCAACCACCCAATTAGCAGATGACCTGCTGTGACCCTCAGCCACCCCCTAACTGTGGTATGAGAAGAAGACTGATGCCCATCTACAAACTTTGTCAAACAGAAGTTCACAGACCAAATTTATCACCACTTACTACAGGATAAAAACAAACTGGCAGCCACTGCTGGTTTTTACAGTGGCTCTTTAGGGACAGCACAGCTGTCAGCTGGTGCGCCTCTTTTAGCCGACTGAAACATCTTTGTTCAAAATTTTAAAAATCTTAAGGAGACTTTTATTATCGCAATTCAGAAATACCAGGAAGGATATAGTCAGGGGTAAAAATAGTTCAGAGGTGTTTTCACAAGCAGAACAACTCATCTGTGTGCAGGCTGCCAAGAGATGAGCGGAAAAACGGAGTCACTAATCCAACTTAAGGTGCAAATAGGTGAGAGCATGGGCTGGTGCTAAATATAGTAAGCCCAGATGATTAATACTACTGACTTTGGATTCTTCGTCCATGAGGTTGAATTTGAGTGTCACAAAGTTTACACAACAGAATGAAGTGTGATCTCTTTATTGACCCGTGTTGTGGTAGCTAAACGTGATGTGGACACCAAACTGACTGGACAAACACGACTCAGGATCAGCAGGTTCATCGCTGTCAGCGTGTTTGGCATTTAGTTCAAGAAATGCTTGGCATAATCAATTCAATTCAATTTTATTTTTACAGCGCCAAATCAGAACAACAGTCACCTCAAGGCACTTTATATTGTAAGGTAGACCCTACAATAACACATACAGAGAAAAACCCAACAGTCACATGACCCCCTATGAGCAAGCACTTTGGCAACAGTGGGAAGGAAAAACTCCCTTTTAACAGGAAGAAACCTCCGGCAGAACCAGGCTCAGGGAGGGGCGGGGCCATCTGCTGCGACTGCTGCAAGCTCACTAAGCCGCTAGCAAGTCTCTGGACTCTTCTGCTGCTTTCATTGTCCTTCAGTACACAGATGCATTTTCAGTTTGTAGAGAGGATTTGATTCAGTCAGCACCATGGATGTTTGATACACTCACTACTTAAGATGCCATGGATTACACACCTCCGTTTATGAGAGAAAATGGATATTTCTTAAGCATTAAATAAACGCACCAAAAATAAGTTTGTGGAGATTTCTAACTATATGCTCAGAAGAAGTTCTTTGATTCTGAAGATGTGTCCTGCTAGTCTTAGATCATTAAACCCGTCATGGTGGGCTGAAAATATCCTCCTGTGCTAATTATTCACCTTCCTCACAAGACCGTAACAGCTGACCACAAATTGCAGGATAGTTTGCGAAGGGAAGTTTGTTGGTGTTTAAATCTTACTGAAATCTAAACCAGCTCCTTACCTGACTGACATCTGTGTCTTCGACCCCTGTAATCGCACATATAATGGGCCGAGGCAGCAGTCAGCTCACTCCAGCTGCTGCGTCACTCGTACCTCGTATGTCACTGATGAATCGAACCTCGCCGTGTTTTCTGGCAAGAAACTAGGCTGCTGCCACAGCTGATATTCTCCTTGCTTTCTCTCTCTATTCCTTCTCTCTTTCTGTTTCTTTAGCAGGTGAATTGACAGGATTGAGAGAGCAGTGTTTCTGCTTTGGGTTTTCTTTGTACTCAGACTCTGGCAGGAAAAAGAAGACACTTACAGGATGGATTAGAGTTCATAGAAATTGATCTCTGCTGTTGTTTGCTAGGGCTGACAAGCTTGGCTTACACCTCCAACTCTTTTTTTCTCTTTCATATTGGGTCTGTCAGTTCTCTCTCTTTGTCTTTCCGTCTTTCTTTCCATCCCTGCCATGCATCCCATCCCCAGGCTGGTCTGTGTGTCTACAGTTGAGCAGGCAGCTGACAGCTTGGTGACAAGTGCTGAGGAAGGGAGGAGGAAAAGCAGTAAAGAGAAGGAGGGAGGGAGAGGGATTAATGCGAGGGGCAGAAGCAGCAGAGGTCTGTCACTGCACCTCCAGATAACAGCCCCCCAATTCTCTTTGATATGAGGCCCAGGTCGCCAGGCTGCTCCATCAGGCTGCTCCATCAGTTTGTATTTTTGAGGAAGGGTTGGGCTCTTATTATACCTTCCTCCCTTTATTTTCTTTGTGCATTTTTAAAGGGAGGAGAAGAGGAACCAGTGTAGGGTGGTGCCAAACCTCCAAAGAATAAAAAGCCAAAAGTAGAACTGAAAGAACCACCTTTGGGAAAGGACAAGAGGAAAGAAACTGGTTATCCACCCAAAGCACGTTCCCCCTGCTGTGCTGATAAATACAGGATGGTGTACAAGAGGAACTGCATGATGTCTCAGCAGTGAGAGGTTGGCAAATACAACACGGGAAATGTCTAAACAACTCGACTGCTAAATCAAAACTTTAATACAACAGATACAGACACACTGAGATATATCTATATATATATATATATATATATATATATATATATATATATATATATATATATACACACATATATATATATATATATATATATACATAAGGTGACAAATGCTCTGACTTGAGATATATATATATATATATACATATATATATATATATATATATATATATATATATATATATATATATATATATATATAAGGTGACAAATGCTCTGACTTGATATATATATATATTTGGCAATTAGACTCTGATGACCCATCATGGGAGAACTGAATCCCAGCACTGATAGGCTTTAGGACACCTCCCCGGAGTCTGAGGCTTAGATGGAGCTATGACTGATGTATCTGTGAGTTCGAGATGGGGGGAGCAGATGAGTCTGAAAGGGACAATAATGGAGACTTAAACCAAACAACGGGAGGCTCATTGGCTCAAAGAAGGTAGAAGGAAGATGATAGGACAAGAGTAATGATGTCAGACAACGTTAGAATTGATATAGAAACATGTTTCTACAGGTGATATAGAAACGTGTATAAATCATAGGTTTTAAAAGATGGATGTAACTTCTGGTTCTAAGAAGATTTAGGAACCTTAGTCTTAATCTTTAGGAACCTATTCCTAATTAATACCTTAATCCTACAGTCCTTCCAGTGACCAGCAGGGGCAGCTCCTCATGCCAATCCTCTTGTTGCAAAAAGAGTCTGATTGTATAGAAGTCTATGGGGAAGCGTCTCTAATGCTAACTTATCTATGACTTCAGTCAAGATTTTAATTGTGAGTTTGTGGTCTCTGTTCTTAGTTTCAAGTCTCATTTAATATGATATGATGTTCATTTTGTAATTTTTCCCCATTTATAATAATAAATTAAACACTAAACATGGAGTGATTTGGAGTGTGGCTATCTTCTGATTGATAAGTACCTCACTAATCAAATTAACGAGTGTTGTCATTCTGGCTACATCCATCTTTTCTATTCAGTCTAGGGTATAAATACATTCACATTCATTGTTTTGTGTTTTTTTCAAAGCTTTCATTTAAGCGTATGTTTTTACTGCTCTGGGATTTATGCTCCACTCACAGGTCAGGAGCTGAGCTGTGTGCACAGGGCAGTTTTCAGATGGGGGGGAGCAATGAAAGGACCTGTTGAAACAAACAGACCTTGTGATGAAACACTTTTCATATTCCTGCAGAAAACAAAATCCACCAATAGGCTTTATTTTTTATGTAAATAGCAAAGAGCCTAATCCAGCCCTCCGGCTTTTCACTTTCATATAAACTTTACATGGATTTCCATAAACCTGCCGTAGATAACGATGTGAAAACGAGGCACACATAAATCCCAATGAACCCGACCCTCTGACGTCGTAATGCCCCTCATGATCAGGGCTCCTGTGTGTGTCCTGCCCTTTGCAGCACACTCTGTTTAAAGTTGAAGACATTTACTGTAGCACCAAAATATAATATCAAGTACCTCATTTACACTTAATTCAAATCTAACATGGCAGTGAACTGTGCCACATGTTTGGTAGAGCAGCAGATAATGTTAAGCTGTGAGTCATTCTGAGATAATCTGCCGTAGCTCCTCAGATAAAACATTACATTACAATAAAGATGTGCACACAACAGCCAGAGGTTAAGCTGCAGTGATATAGATTTAATCAGTGGGACTTTTCCTAACTGGTAATAAATTAATTTTGTATGTCAAAATATTTACAATAAATTACTCAGTCCCAGTACACTCCCTTATTTAGATTTGTATGTACTGATGGTGGACGTGATGTTTGTTTGTTAGATAACATTACCAACTATTGTGCTCATGCTTGGATTCACATTTGATTTCAATTTGATTAAAACGTACATCTTAAGAGAATATTGGAGCAACAGAAATTGCTCAAGTCATGTAAACTTGCACTATTTTATAATCTGCTACTAGAAGATTACGACATGTCAGCTGAATGGAGCTGGTAGCTTTCAGTGTTTGAATGCAGATAACACTGCACAGGTGCAGCCTCAGGCTTTCACTGCTCACACCTACACTACACTTTAATAAGACAAGTCTTATTGAAGTCCATCTCCTTCTCTTAGCTGATGAAGGGACCAAAACAAAACTAGAATGTGTTTAAGGACAATGAAAATCAGAGACATATTTGAATCCTCCATTTTACACTTTGTCAGATAGCTGTTGCAAAAACTGTTTTAGTTAAAAAGCAGAAAGTCCTGCTTCTAAGCCTGCTTTAGAAGACAGAGTGAATGAGAAGCATTACAAATCTATAAAGGTGACTTTGAGGGCAACAGAAGGTTTTTTAGCTCAGACTCGGGGTGTTACCTGTCATCCTCCTTCTGATTATACGACCCGTGTAATGCAGACATCAGTGGGGATGCTAAAAACAATCTTCTACAGTAGAAATCTTTGATCCAGTCCCAAAGGGCATAATCATTCAGGATCACCCCGTGACTCTTATTTCTTCTCCTGGGGGGCTGCTCCTTCTGATAATGGACATAATCATAACACTAGACTGAACACTTTGATGTCCATCCTCAGTCCCAGTCCACATTTTGACATTGACTTCTAGTCAGAGGTGTGAACTTTCATATCCACCCTCCCTCAGAAGCTGTGCTTTGATTTTGCCCTCCCAGCAGGTAGGAGCCGAGGGAGGCGGCTTCACAACATCAGTCGCAGCCTGCTGCCTTCATGGGAAACAGAGCAGACAGTATTGGTCATTATGGAGGCCTTTATGTGCTTTTCACCGAGTATAAGGGCGAGCACGGGCATGCATGTGCAAAATTATTATCATCAAGCTAACTGGAGGACATACAGGGTAAGATGGGCGTTGTAAGTTCTTTGGTGGAACAAAAAAAGAACCAGGTAACATGTATACTGGTTTTTATGCTTTTTCAGAGCAGTGGTGTTACTGGGACTTAATATGTACGTCCTGTGCTGTGGTGAACTCTATTGACCTTCATATCAACCCGTGGTAAAATCTGATGATTACAGGTACTGTGGATAAACTACAGCACATTTCTGTGTAAAATGCAAGTTAAACAGTAGAATCCATCAGTTCTGTTTGTCCCGATTTAAAATGTGATGTGTTTGCTTTTTTGGTTCAAACTGTAAATAGAAACAATGCAGTAATTAAAACATGAGCCGCATTTTGTGCCAGCGTTGGGTTTTCTTTTTCAGCCGTGGTAGCAGTAACTTCACTCTGCTGTTACCACTACAGTCGTTTCAGTTTAACCACATAATACAGATCAATGTCAGATGAGAAACTGCTGAAATGCATTCTGGGAAAGTACATAATCACAAACCTGTGTAGAGAAAGGTGACTGAGGGGAGCAACATTGTGTCGTGCGCTCTTTATTCTAAATGATGAATATGGAGCATGTGGTTATGCCAAGTGACCATCAGCTGTAAGTTTAGATTTAACTTCATCAACCGTGTACAAACTGTCTTTTTTATACTTGGTAAAAAACTGCACATTTGTTTTGGTACAGCCTGATCCTGTTATATGCAACTGATCACATTATAATCATCGAGGGAAATCTTGGGGTAGACACGAGCTCGAACCACCAACAGTGGTCCGTACACTGGCATCTTTCCCTTTGTAGGCTTACAAACCACCAGTGCCTTGTTTTTCATCTCGTTCACCTTCACAGTTTTCACCAGTTTCACGAGAACCTGGATGTTTGCGGTGAGCAACTTGAAACCTCGTTCCAAACATAGCATGGACCGTACTCACCGTGTGTTATCTAAATGTGTAGAGGAGGCCATTTAAAACATGTCAGAAACATCCAACTTGTATTTCTGACAACTTAATGCTCTTTGAAACATTTTAGAAGGAAATATGTTTTTGATTTATGCTGAGCTTTTAGCACTTTTTGTTTTGAACTCACCGTCACTCTTGGTAATCATCCAAATAAGTCAATCATCAGCAGAAAACTACAAGGATTTGAAACAATCAAAAATCTCACTGCTGCTTCCAAGCAGTCCTTCCTGCTGATGCCATGGAGACTACTTGCTGCACATCCTACCCATCCCTCTCATGCATCCATACAGGCAGATTTCACTGGATTCCCAGTGGTCTCATTTATCTGTAGCTAGCAGTACAGAAGCAAAGCAAGCATAAAAGCTATGTTTTTAAAATTAGCAGGTCATTTCAAATGTCAACAAATACGGCCTGAAACAGACTATTAACTGGATTTTGAAACACATTATTGAAACACTCTCATTAAGCACTTTATCCAGCTCTTCTGACCGAGGTGTTCCCAAGCCAGAGGTGTAATCTGTCCAGCGTTTCTGAGTATGCCTCATCCCAGGAGGACATGCCTGGATTACCTCGCACAGGAGATGCCCAGGATGTATACTGATGCCTGTACTACGTCATCTCACTCCTTTAACGTGGAGGAGTGGTCCCTCCTAAGTGACCACAGCTAAGGCTGAGCCTAGCCACCTTTAGTATCCACCATCTCATTCTTTAATCCGCAGGTCATGAACCAAGACCTGAAGATACTTAAAGTCCAGAACCATGGCCCTGGGCTTGCTGAATTTCTCTTGTTAGTTTGTATTGTTACATTTATTTTACAATATATTTTTTCTTAAGTAATAAAAAAGAAATTTAAAGGTAGAAGGAAGCTGCAGATTCAACACTTGACGGTTTCCTGTGTGTTATTGAAAGAAAGCACCTCTGGTACTCTCAAAGATGAAAGGCTTCATTTTGATTGTACTATGTGCTTTGAAACACAATGAAATCATCGCTCTTAATGTGCTATGTTCATAAAAATCACTCCTTGAAACTGATGACAGTGATATTGCTTTAATCTACAGTAAAGGCAGTTGATGAGATCACACATGAAATAAGCTGATAGACTGTTACCGTTCCTATTGTCCTGCAGCATCTTATATTTCTGTTCATTTACAGCGTCCGATGAGCATCTGTACCACTAAACACGAAGTGTCGTGCATGCTGCTCTCCGCTCAGCAGCCGTTGGATTTGGATCGGCTCTCGCTGACTCTGTCTGTGTGGCTTTCAAGGTTGCGTGCTGCAGTTCCAGTGAAAGTCATTTTCAAAGGAGCTTTTTTACTCAGATGCCAGTGGGAGAGGAGGAATCAGCAGCCTGCACCCCTGTGTGTTTAGAGGACAGGAGGAGGGAGCTGGTCTTGAGCTGGAACTTCATGTTTGCTCCAGCTCATAAAGCAAAACATGTTTCATCTGTTAAGAATGGGTAAACATGTCTGCAAATGGCAAATTATGCCTTTGGTTCCCATTTTTCAGGCTTTTGCCATTTAAACATGGCAGCTTACTATATGGATGTTTTTTTAGCTGAAACGTTTGTGAGATAAACCATGTGTCACATTTTCGGTTTTGAATTTACTTTGGATAAGAAACGGTCAAAAGCATCAACCAGCTTTGTTTCAAAGAGTGTGATG
Organism: Pelmatolapia mariae; assembly: GCF_036321145.2. Classification (NCBI taxonomy): domain Eukaryota; kingdom Metazoa; phylum Chordata; class Actinopteri; order Cichliformes; family Cichlidae; genus Pelmatolapia; species Pelmatolapia mariae. Next base: position 611,955 of record NC_086227.1, read on the forward strand.
ATAGCACCCACAGCCTGATCCTGATTACTTTAGTCATTACACAGCCTACGACTGCAACCATCAGGCAACCTGTGCTCCCAGGGAAAATATGTATTCTCCAAATAAGTGTAACTATTTGCTGGAAGCTGCTGTGAAATCAGTTGCTAAAGCCCGAGGATTAGAGACCAGTAAGGCCCCATTAACCATCGATTGCTGGGGAAAGGTTTGTATTCCACGACAAATTGTTTGCTGAAGGTTGATAGCTGTCGCTAATGTGAAACTGGCTGCAAAGAGACATGCGGTGCTGCACCGACAGCATGAAATTGCTTTGGTTGCTTTGTTGGTTCCATGCAAACTACAAGCGATGATCTGCTGGTGACCAAAGCAGGCACAAGGACATTTTTGATATGGCATCATCGTGGTCAACAACCTCCAGCAACCACTCCAGAAGTGACTATTTTTCCATTGCAGTCATAAGTTTCCAGACGATTTCTAAGCCTGTGGTTCACAGGACATTTAACATATGCTAATATGTAAAACTCTCACTTTAGGGGGTTTTATGTATTTGTTACCTACATGATGTTAACAATATTTTGCAGTGTATGTGCTTAGTTTCATACCTCAGAATAAACATGCGTCATCACCTCCCTCAGAACGTAGCCAAAGCTCACCAGTCAAGGAGACATGACAGCGACTTCATGCTTAGAGAGGCATCACTTATACCAACAGTCCCTCTACTGCTGGTAGTAGCTGACAAAATCTAGTAGCAAAGTGCCCATAACTGTAATTTACTGCCCAGCACCAGAAAATCTATGAAGCCTGTTAATGCACGGGGATGTAAACAAGCGGTGTTATGAATTTTTCAACAGGTATTATAATATAAATTTGAGTATATTTTTTTTATTTGAATCATCATGATTACATGCAGAATGTGGTACAACAGTAGCGGCTTACAACCATCAAAACACAGTGGAGCCTCTATCATGGTTTGCAGTGTTAAAATGTATTCCACTACAGATTACAGATTACATGCCCCAAAATGTATTTTGTAACGTATTCCGTTACGTTACTCAATGAGAGTAACATATTCTGAATACTTTGGATTACTTAATATATTATCATGCTTTTTACAACTACATGAATGAACTATTGCTGTGATTTATTGCTATTACTGAAGGTTACTCTCCATACCAATACCAACTAGATGTTTAAATCTTAATATAAATGAGTAACAGTAGGTGGACCTTAGGTAAGGCTGCACTTTTTGCAGCGATCTCGTATAGAAAACTATTCCGCGCGTATATAAAACAGGTCCGCGGCTCCGAACCGTAGTAAAGGGACCTCTGGCTAATACGTCGGGTTCGTGTCGGGCTCGTAGCTGAAAACTAGCTTTACTTTGTTGTCTGGGTCAAGTTTGCCAGCGAGAGACAGAGAGAGGCGTTGAAAGGCTGCTCCCACCTCTGGCGCTGGTGCCCTTCCCTCAATTTTAAATGCATATAGACACTGAGGGTTTTTGGGAGGAGCCGTGCTGCTCTCTGGCAGGAAGCACCATGCCCTCCTGTGTTTTAAATGCACTTTAGAACAGCACGCAGCAACAGTACATATGAGCGGGCGGAGGGAGGTTTGGGGTCTTCATTCACCCCCGTTCTGTTAACCGTCGGGGCTGGGGGGCTGGGAGGAGGTGCTGGCTGTCATATTGGGGTCTGGGATGCGGGGCCTCCCTGCTACTGCAGATAAGGAGGCGGTCTGCTTTCCTCCACCCCAGAGAGAAGGGTTACATCTCCTGGGTCCGGGTACAGTTTGCCCCTCTGGGGGCGGGGGTACCCGGACCTGGGATATAGAGTATGTTTGGGGAGTGTGAATGTGTGTACAGTGTCTATTTGTGTCTGTCTCCACGTCGGGTGAGTGCCGAGTATTTGTTTGTGTATAAGGGGGTGGGCTGGGCCCCTTCCGGGGGGTGGGGTGCCCTCAGGCCTCTGGCCTCTGGGCCTGAGGCCCGTCCTCTCTGGCACAGCTGGCTGCCGGCAGAGCCCACGGGCACGTCACTGCAACCCCCTCTGGCCTCTGCTCCGTGGCTGCTGGGTGACCTCTCGTTTGGGGCTCTCCTCAGCTCTTCCCAGGAGGGTGGCACGGTTGCCCCCCTGGTGGTCCTCCTTGGGTCCTCGTACTCTGGGGCCTCTGGATGTCTGGGGCCTGGATCTCCTCCATACCTGCTTCATGCCCTGGGGGACGGGGCTATGGCTCCCCACACTCCCTAGCAGATCGTTACATGGAGAAACCTTTTGAATACAAGCGCGCTGATCCACACAGAGGTGTTCACAGACACAAACTACACCTTTCTTGGCTGCTACCTCAAAGCACATTGTGCGCTGTCGATCTTGCGTGCAGCACAATAACATGTAATATTTAGTATCTACTGTTATCTACTGCTAGCTAGTTTATTGTGATGGTGTTGTATTTATTATGTTGCTCTTTTTTTTTTGTTTTCTCTTCTCTTCTGTTTTTTTTTTTTTTTATCTCCATACAGGTGATCCAGGTGTTTTGTTTGTTTTTCTTTTTTTTCTTCCCCCCTTTCTCACCATCTCTTCTCCCCTCTCTATTTTTCTTTCTCTCCCTCTCTTTCTTTCATTCTTGCTCGCTGTCATATCCCCCAGTCATGTCTGTCCCGTCTGTAACAACCAAAAATAAAATAAAATAAATACATAATTATAATAAAGGTCAATCAAGTGGACCAATATGGCAAGGCCATGATGATCCACTTGGTAAAGTAAATCCGCTTGGCATCTTTCTTGGTCTTCAGACAACAATCCAAACAGGACAGGGGGAAAAAAAAACAAAAAAACATATGCCTTACATATGAAACAGGAAAATACTGCCGAGTAATCCATATATTTCAACAAAGTAACTGTATTCTAAATACCACCTTTTTAAACGGTAACTGTAACAGAATACAGTTACTCATATTTTGTATTTTAAATACGTACATGTATTCCGTTACTCCCCAACACTGATGGTTTGGTAGTGTGGCGTTGGGGGTCTTCTGAAAACTGTTGGAATTATCAGTGTCACATTTTGACCATAATGCAACAACATCTGGAAAGCATCTGATTGGCAGCAGCTTCATTTTTTAGTTTGTCGTTGATCCTGAAAATTCAGTAAAAGCATACTTTGGTAGAAAAATGGAACACTTTAAGTCAAATATTGGCCTCCCAGAGTGTGTGTGTGAATGTGTGTGCACACATGTGCGATGAGAGATACTTTTGTTTTGGGGGGTTTTGTTTTTTCTCTCGCTTTCACAGAGCAAAAGCAGTTGTACTGGCCTATACAATGCAACAATAGTTCTCTGTGTGGCTTTGATCTAATGAAGCATAGTGTGTGTTTGTGTGTGTGTGTGTGTGTGTGTGTGTGTGTGTGTGTGTGGTGGGGGTGGGTGTATCAGAGAGAGAGCGCTATTGTTCAGAGGAAAGCAAGAGCTGGGTTACACAATGAGACTGAATCAGCTGCTTATATCTTCGTTTTTGCTGAACCGAAGGTCTTGCCATAGAAATTGAACCATGCTGTTTTAAAGAGTGATAGCACGGCTATTATTAGAACAGTTACAGTTACTAACATCACATCAGAGCACTGGCTAGTAAACATGATGAAAATGAAGGTTTCTACCATCACTGCACATTGGTGTAAAAGCTAAAGGTCGAAGGGAGCAGCTGGCCTCAGTGATAGTTATTACCAACATGAAAAGGGAAATAAAGATTAATTTAGGAGTAGAGACTATGTCTGCATTATGGTATGAAATATTAAAATTCAGGTTTGCATTTGTCCACAGCTAGGGGTGCATGCAGGCAACCAGTTAACCCTGTGAATAACCACAGAAAAGTACATACACTTTGTTTTCATAGGCTTTATGCAGCCGTGCGTACACGCTGTTACTGTGAACTACTAAAAGTGCATTTCTTCTATCGTCTTTAGCAGCGAGTGGAAGCAGACTGTCTCATTTTTCATCATTTGCATACAGAATCACTGTTTGCTCCACAAGTTATTTGACAATAATTTTTTAATAAGACAATATCAAAGTAGACGTGCAATTTTACAGACTGTGAAACTGAGAGAGTCACAGGAGAAGTGGGTGAAATGTGCTTTTGTTGTTCAGAACAGAAGAAAAGCTACTGAGGAACAACAAATGTGATGGAGGCGATCGATCCTTTAAGTTCAGGGTACAGAACGCTGCTGCAAGGAAAAAATAGACTTTAAAAAATCACCTAGATAGGTGTGTTCATAAACATGCAATATAACAACAAGACATGGTTGCAGTTTCACTGTCCTTTATAAAGCTTATTTATGTGTTAGAAAGCTGGTCTGGTCTGTGTGTGCACATGTCATTTATACATGTGGCCAAAGCACTACAGATTATTTCTGCAAATGATGCAATCTGATGGAGGACAAGGGTTTGTTTTAAGAGCTTGTTTGCTGCCTGTTGGTGTTGGAAATGGGGCTGATGAAACACTTGGTCTAAGCTGTAGAATAAGCTGCCATTAAACCAAAACACTGAGCTAGAAGAGGCTAAAAGGCTACACATGTCTGCACAGCTGGGTAAAATCTGTAAGGTCCTTTTACAGAATCCCTGAAGTCAGTTTATTCAGTGCTACACAGTACGTTTGTCTGTTTGTGCCAGGTTACAGGTTATAGAGTAAAGTCTTGCCTTTCCTTGAAAGACTTAGCAGACTAAATATTGCAGACATCAATCATGCATGTAGTCTTTCACATTTACTAAGCAGTGTCATCAGAAAGCAAGAACATTTTAGAAAATTAAGATATCAGATTTTATCACACTGGCTGTCAACTTCATGTCAATGTACATGTAGGTCCAAACAATCTTGGACAATGACACAGTTAATTTGAAATCACACAGTACGTGTGTGACTGAAGTACAGACTTTAAGCTTTAATTTGAGGTGCAAACAAAAGTATTGCATTAACTGTTTCACAGTCATTTTTATACGCATGCCTTCATATTCAAAGGCTCAAGAAAAATTGATAAAGCTGTTTTATGATCAGGTCAGTTTCCTCATAAGTCCATGAAAAATTCAGCAGAAATAAAGACTTGAGTTGATTCCAAGAGTTGCATTTTATTTGGTCTCTCTTCACTGGAACTCTCAGTTTGACTGTCAAAGACACGTCGATGCAAACGAGGAAGACTGAAACAAACAAAATCAGAGTAATAATAAAAACATTAGCATTGTCCAAATCAAATCACCATCTAACAAAGTCAGAACATTCATGAACAGATCGCTGCATCACTGTCAAGTCTACAATGAAGAGACACGTTCATACAGTAAATGAAAATAAAAAGGGGTTGCAGTGGTGCAAAGCACTGGTTACACTGACGAATGGGAATGCCATGAAAACAGAAAAGGCCACACAGGTCTGGAATAAAGTTCTTTGGACAGAAGAAAGTAAAATTAACTCACATTAATCAGAATGATGGGAAGAGAAAAGTCTGGAGAAGAAGAGAAATAGCTCATGAGGTAAAACATACCATACCAGTATTATGGGATGGGCATGCACACGGCTGCCAGTGAAACTGTGTCACTAGTGTTTATTGATGATGTGAGTGCTGATAAAAGCAGCCGGATCAGTTTGAATCTGCTCAGATTTGGCCAAATGCTGCAAAATTAATCGGACAGTACTTCACAGTCCAAATGGATCCAAATGGATAGTAGCTCAAGGAATACTGCAAAGAAACTGGATGTTCACCAACAGCCAGGTCAGGAAGATGCTGGAGAGAAAACTGAAGGCAGAGAGAGCCATGAACAAACACAGTGGGACTGAAAGCGGCTGCAGAGGCAAATGACCAGAAATGTGTCCACAAATGTAAACTGCAGCTACACTTTAATGTCAGTCTTTTTTGGCCTCGTCTTGTTTACAGTTGTAAAAAAAACTGAGCCATGGAGGAAAAAAGACTTTGTGCTCATATTGGTCAGTTCACACAGAAGAGACAGAACCATGATGACTCAAGAGGACTTTAACGTGCAAGTCCTTCTGTCACAATGATGTGAAATGTCTCAGATGCATTGGTTCCATTATTAAACACCATGAGAAATAAAATGCTGAACTGTTGAGCACAAAATTTGTTCTTTTTTTGTTCCTGTCCTACACGTTCCAGGTAAGGCCTGGCATTAACATACGGTGCCTCTTTACCTGTAACTTACCTATAAACAGAACACCTCGCTCATAGCACAACAGCTTCTCAGCTTCAGTCATCGTCCTTAGATTAGCTGAGGAAAGCTTAGCTGAGGGTTAAATGGGAGATGATGGCGCTGCAGTTTGTGGACAGCAGCAGCAGGAAAAATGAAAACATATTAACAGGTTCTCTTAAAGGTAATATGAACTAGTCATCCTGAGCCAGCTGGAGAAAGCTGGAGAGTGGCTGTTTTGCTTCAGTCTGCAGGCTAATGTGTCTGTTATCACCTCGAGCAGATGGCTCAGCATGGAAGAGAGAGATTCACACACGCACGCACAAAGAAATCAACTCTTCCCTGCACATCCACAAAAACACTCTGAAGCATGTTTGTCATGCACATGTACAGCAGCACAAAGCTAAACGTGAAAAAATTCCCCACAGAAACCAAATATTCTGTCCACTACTGACATTTATTCATTTCTGAGTGACGAGAGGGTAACGAAAATGATTTAAAGGTTTGCTGGGAATCTGCATAAAAATACAGCCACAAAAATATTCTAATGGAGGGGAAAAGGTCATATTTAAGCTGGTGGGTATAAGCAATGTGTCTGTAACATTCCTCTGTAGATTAAACCATGCACATGCCGAGGTGACAAAGTTGCACTGCAAAAGAAAACTTGGTGTGTGACCTTCAACATATTTCTTTTTCAGCAAGCTCCAACTAGTGCCAAAGTATCCTGACACATGCTGTATAACTTATGTATACAGTGTATTTAGTGTTTGACCAGATTATTTATGTTTGAGAAAAGACATGGTTGTAGTTAATCATCCTGAAACAAGATACTGCGACTCTCAGTGCATAAGCATTGAATGAACTATTGACACATATGCAGTAGAATATAGACATAAAGTCATATACAGGGAGGGAAATAATAATTTGAACCCCCGCTGACTTTAAGAAATCAAGAGTTTCTAACTGTTATGATCATTTCATTTTAATGGAGAGAGACAGAATTCCCAAAGCCAACATGACGTAATACTTGGTGGAGAAACCCGTGTTGGCAAGAACAGCAGTAAGATGTTTCTTCCTGTAGCTGGTCAACAGGTTTGCACATATCACAGGAGGGATTTTGGCCCAGTCCTCTTTACAGAAACTCACTAAATCCTTTAAGGTTTCTTGGCTGCCACTTGACAATTCGACATTCAGGGTTAGGGTTAGGGTTAGGGGTTAACCCTAACCCCTAACCCTAATGCAATGAAGTCATCCTGAACCCTTAGCAGAAAAACAGCCCCAAAGCATAATGCTTCCACCTCCATGCTTGACTCTTTGGGTCATACTCAGCATTTCCTTTCCTCCAAACATAGCAGGTCAAGTTGATGCCATTTTATATAAGCATTGCAAATTTCTTCTGTTTCACACCAAGACTTGTTACCTTCTCAGTAAGCCTCGTGCTGATGATCTTATAGCCCATTCCAGCCTTGTGCAGCTCTGGGCATAAAGCCAGTCTGTGGGAGCCCACATTCTGGCTAGGTTGTAGGGGATCAAGCACTTTTGTACGGTGGCCCCTAGAGACAAAGCACGTACAAACTCCAAAGCACGTACAAATTCCAAAGCACGTACAAATTCCAAAGCACGTACAAATTCCAAAACACAACGGAAGTGCTCCAGGATGCTAGGCGCAGTGTTGAGCTTTTGTTACCTAGTGGCTACACAAGTCAGGAAGTACCAACGACTGGATTTGGTGTGTGGTAGTAACAGGTAAATGAACATTTTTTTTAAATTATTTGAATATATATGAGTGTGGTTGTTCTATCCTTGCAGGTGTTTTCCGCTGGTACTCCATGTGTTTGCAACAAACTTGCCTTTTATTTTGCAAATCGAGCTCAACACTGCCCCTAGCGTCCTGGAGCAATTCCGTTGTGTTTTGGAGTTTGCATGTTTTGGAGTTTGCTCGTGCTTTGGAGCTTGTACGTGCTTTGCAGTTTGTACGCGCTTCAGAGTTTGTAAGTGTTTTGGAGTTTGTACGTGCTTTGGAATTTGTACGTGCTTTATCTCTAGGGGCCACCGAAACCAACCAACAAAAAGCCAACAAGGACCCCAGACCAAAACATGAGCAAAAAGTCAAGCATAACTTTGAAGGTCAAAGGTACAGAGCTCAAAACAAGACAGCCCTGGAGGTCGACAACACACGAGTCCGTTAACACTTGGTTCCAGAGGGCGACCCGGAGGTCGGCAACACAACAGTCCATGAAGCCTCCATTCAGGAGGTCTACCCGGAGGTCGGCAACACCAGACTCCAAACGAAAACAGTTCCAGAGGCCGGCAACATGGAAGACGGCGGAAAAACAGTTCAGGAAGCCGCCCATGACAGCAAGGAAGTCCAGCTGACGGCCTAGAAAGTGGACGTGGCTTGGCAGGTGCGCCAGGCAAGGCAGGATGCTGGACGGGCTCCTCAGACCCTCCAGCTGACGAGACGTGATGCTGGCTGGGTTCTCCTGAACCCCCAGTTGATGTAGACGGCGGCATGGGAGCTGCTGAAAAACAGTCCATAGTGCCCACAATCTGTAAACAAGAGGCCATGAAATTAGTAGCGTTAATGATCACTGATCCTGAGCCAGCAGTCTTTACGTTCTCAGAGTCTGAGTCAGTCTTAATTGGCCTAAAGGTCCAGTCTCTTCAGACACCGAAGAATTCAACATAGGCTGGCTGAATTCAATCAATGACAGCTCCTCATAGTTCAGAGAGGCTGGTCCAGCCACACGAAAAACAAGGATCACAACCTGGCCCACAAAAACATGACTTAGACCTTTATGGTGAGGCTCGAGGACAAACATTAAATACTCAGGTATGTATCTGGTTAATGACAACTTAACAGCATGATAGTGGTAAGTGGTACATTTACTTGGAACCACGCTTGAAGTGGACTGTAACTTATGAGTGTTGTTTCGATTGTATGGAGTAATGGGTGCAGATAACGCTGCGCTAGAATCCTTAATGGAAAGAGATGACTTTTCAGATTGTGAGTGGGAGGTAACACTGTTATCCCAACATGAAACCTCATCTAGTGATGAGTTTACAGAACCAGAGACGACAGACATCACGGTAACTCTGGGAGGGGACAGCAGAAGTTCACTAACAGTTAGACTGGACTCCCCACTTTCAGCCATGATCACCTGATTGGAGGTGACGGTGCTGGAGTTACACAGTTCAGAAACATCCTGCTTAATATTCAGAGGAAAACAGATTTCAGGTTGAGTAATGTTACCGCTTGGATTTCTATGATCTGAATCCGTGTTGTTGTCTGTGAGTTTCATAGTGAGTCTTTGACCAGCATCTATAGTTTTTAGTTCTTTGCACACAACAGCAGGCAATACCTTATCACTTGTCACTTCACACACAGTCTGTTCACACTTTAATTCAGGACTGGCCACCTCTGAAATGTCTTTACTTGCTATGAAAGCAGAGGGGCCTGGAGGAGAAGAAACACAGTCTCTGAAGACGGGCTCCAAAGCGCACTCTCCATTTATGTCACCAAAAGAGGGTGTGGCTTGGGAACCAATCAGTTTTGGTACATCGAAATCTTTATTTTGAACAAGATCCCCAAACATGACTTTCTCCAGTGACTCAGTAACACCATCATTACCTTCTTGAAGGCTCCTGGGTGAGCAGAGCAGACACAGGACGGGAGGCATCGGTCACACATAGTTCAGTCTGTGATGGAACCCCTGGCACAAACACCTCCACCCCACTGCCCACACTGTTCATATTATGATCTGTGAAAGTCTCTTTTGGTCGAAGTGCAGCATCAGAGGTCCTTACAGGAGTACTAGAATTGTCCATAATTATTATAAACGTCTTTATCTTCACAAACAGGAGGACACATGACACAGGATTCCCCGGTCAGCTCAGCAGCTGAGCCGTCAATCTCCTGTTCGGAAGGGCGTGACAAAAACACAGGCTGAAACTCTCCAGTGCTGGAATTCACAGTCTGTGTGGGTCTTAATCCTTGTGCATAGAAGCCAGACGAACAGACCACACCATTCTCAGTACTACAGTCGGCCATCTTCACACTATGAGTCTCTTTTAACTTTGACTCTTGAATCTGTAATTCTGAATCTAGTTCATCTTCTTATGTTTCAACGAAGACTGGTGATGAAAGGCTGCATTCACTCACCTCCGGTCGTTGCGCAGCGCAACGGCGATGCGAACGCCGTTTCTTCTTGATAGTGGTTTCCAATGAACCAGACAGCGGTGCCTCATGCGCGCCAGGCGGCGTTGCAGAGCCTGGGGAACTAGGTGCTAACGGAGCGGTAGGTGAGAGTTTCTGGCAGCTCAGGGGGCCCCCGAGAGCCAGGCAAGTTCCCCGAAAAATCTCGTCATAGTTAGGAGTGAGCCACGGCTTCCACCGGAGCTCTTCCTCTAGTTGAGCGCATGCAGCGCTGGTCGTGCTGTCACGGCGGGGTGCACCGGTGTGTAGATGAGGTAGACCCAAAAGCAGACACAGTGAAGACAGAACTAAGTTTCCAAAAATAAAGCGAGTCTTTATTGTGGCTGATGGCATGAGAACAACTCTAGAGACACACTGAAACTGGGAAAACTAAGGGGACTAAGAACACTGTGTAAACTAAAAGACTATGACACTCTGTGAAAGAACTATGAAAAACTATGAACAGAGAGTAACTAGGAATGCTGTGAAACACAGTGAAACAATGAGGGAAAACTATGAAATCTGTGGCAAGGATAACACACAACCTGACAAAGAACAGTAAGAGACAAAGGACTTAAATATACATATAAGGTGATCAGGGGAAGTGGAGACACATGAGGAAACAGCTGACTAGGATGAACATAATGATGCACAGGAAATGTAAATCAAAACACAAAGACATGGAAACTTGACTTTCAAAATAAACAGGAAAACATGACAAGATGCAGGCATGACACAAACTTGACAACATTAACTAGGCAGGCAAGAAACATGACCAATAACGCACAATGAACAACAAGGGGAACTTTAACACAGGGGAAGATGACACAAAGAAATTAAGAAACAAAGGACTAATAGCAAACTTGAAATTTACTGGATGAGCTAAACTGAAACTAGAACACAAATGAATACAAAATGACACATTAACAACCCACATACAGTACCGTGACAGATTCATTAATGTTGAATTCTCTGCAGCTGCTCTATTCCCATGTTGTTGCAGTATATTAATGACTAACCTCGTATTGTGGATGGATTATCTCAGTTGTTCTCCTGACTGAAGTTTGGTCCGTTTACAGCATCCTGCCATGCGATTGCATTTGTCTCTAACTATCAGGAACCTTCACGTTAACTTTTATTGAGTGGAAAAAAGTTAGCGTTCATCCTCCAGCTTCACTATGTTTATGTTATGCTAACATAGCTATGTCGCTAGCGATCACGTAGCACATCATTATATACCAGCTAGCCCAACTTCAGTAACCCTACAAACGTCACTGCTGTTTAGTTTTCTGTCTTCATTTATGTTGGAAGTGATAGCAGAGCTGTACGTTTGAATTCTTTCAGAAATCTCTCAGTCAGAACATGCTATATCATGTTTAGGTGGAAGCTAGCGAGCTAACTTCCTGCTAACTTCTAACTCTGTGAAATGTAATAAATTCTGTTTTCATGGATGCCTGGATGTTAAACTTAATTGTTACACCTGGTAAAGCAGCAACGCTGATCATTTTATTACAGATGAAAGAATTTAGACAGTTTGTAACTCTCGGTGATGCCGCAGTGATGCCGCATCTTGATCTTGAGGCCAAGATCAAGATGGCGCCGGTGTGTTTGGCAGGCCGTCTCCACTGCTCTCTGCTGCTTCTTACTTTTCTGCTAATATGCTATTCAGGTGGCTCTGCATTGCTAACCTATGACCGGCTTACTCTTTTAAGTCTCCGGCCACCCTATACCTACGGGTCATATTTTCATGGATCGGACCCGTGGTGTAATTTAGGAGATACTAGTCTGCCGCGGACGGATCACCTCTCAGGAATGTACCGCCGATCTCCGCTTCCTCCGCTTCCTTCACGCAGGAGACGCTACAGGAAAAGGGGTAAACGGAGTGGTGTCCGTGTCCGCATTAAGGCTTACCTAAAGGCACGGTATGTGGCTGGCTTCGACGTCGATGTGGATCCTCTCCGCCTTCCCCCGACTTTCTGGGAGCACTTTACCTTTAGATTGTTTAGGCATCGATGGATTCGCCACGCTGAATTCCAGGCCCGCCCTGCCGCCCCAGTGGTTTATTCGTCGGCTCGATGTTGGATTAAGCCTCCTAAAGGCGGTGTGTGCTATGGCAACCTCTGCCGCCTGAGACGTGCTTCCAACTGCGACTCGGCGACTTCGACTCGGATGGCGCTATTTAATGTTAGGTCGTTGACGAATAAGACTTTTATTGTGAGCGATTTTTTTACTGCTACAGGACTGGATTTGCTATTCATGACGGAAACTTGGATTCGTCCCGGTGAGTCTTTCCCTTTCTCAGAGCTCCTTCCTCCGAATTGTGCCTTTTTTAGCTCACCGAGACCTTCGGGCAGGGGTGGAGGACTGGCAGTGGTCTTTAGGAATAAATTCCGCGTACGGCACCTGCCCTCCCCTATGTTCCCTAGCTTTGAAGCCCAGCTGCTGGAACTTGCTGGTACCCCCTTGACTCTCTGTGTTGTGATTTACCGTCCTCCGAAATATAATAAGACTTTCATTAACGACTTTGGTGACTTTTTAGCATCTCTTTACCTAAATTATGATCGTGTTCTTATCACTGGTGATTTTAACATTCACATTTGTTGCAAAGATGATGGTCCTCGACGTCTTGTGCGCATTATCAATCCTGGGACTGTAGCTGAATTTTCAGCTGCTTTCTCTAAATCTGTTCTCCCTGACATTGATTGTTCTACACCCTCTTCAGTTGATGATTTTGCTAGCTCCTTTCTCTCTACCTGCTCCTCTTTACTGGACGTTGTGGCTCCTATGAAAGTAAAAAGGCCTAGAAGCTGCTCTCAGCCGTGGCTAAATGAGTCTTTACGCGCTTTACGACGCGTTTGCCGCCAGGCTGAAAGGCGGTGGAAAAAAGATAGGCTCCAGGTGTCTTTTGATATCCTTCGCAGGACCCGCCTGGAATTTCAGAAATCTGCCAAGTTGGCTAAAACGGCTTTTCTGTCGGGTGTCATTGCGGATAACAGTCACAACCCACGCTTTTTATTTAAAACTTTTAACTCATTGATCAATCCTTGTCCAGAAACGCCTAGATTGGCTTCCTTAGCCCTTTGTGAAAAATTTTTAACTCATTTTACAGGCAGAATCTTATCTCTTAGAGTCTCACACCCCCCTGTGATGAGTCAGGCACCAGCATTAAGATGCTCTACTAACCTCAATCAGTTTAATCCAGTTTCGCTTCCTACTCTTAAGGGTATAGTTGATCACCTAAAAAACTCAAACGCTGCTCATGACATCCTTCCATCTCGCATTATTAAAGACGGGTTTAACATTATCGGGCCCTGTATCTTATCATTAATTAACCTGTCACTGTTATCGGGTTGTGTTCCGGCTGCCTTTAAACACGCTGTAGTGCAACCTTTACTCAAAAAGAGCTCCCTTGATCAGAATGACCTCGCTAACTTTAGACCTATTTCTAAGCTCCCATTTCTGTCTAAAATCCTAGAGAAGATTGTTCATTCCCAACTTCAGGCTTATTTGGATGCAAATAATATCGGGGAAAAATTCCAGTCGGGGTTTAAGCCACGCCATAGCACAACTGCATTACTGAGAGTCTTTAATGATCTTCTCTCAATTGCTGATTCAGGGCGCCCTGTGGTATTAATTTTGCTTGATTTGTCCTCTGCTTTTGATTTGGTGGACCATAGTGTCCTTTTAATGAGGCTTGAGCATCTGGTGGGAATCACAGGCAGTGCCCTTAGCTGGTTTAAATCCTATCTCTCAGAAAGGTCTTTTTCTGTCACCATGGGTACCTATGCCTCCTCCATTGCCCCTGTTACCTCTGGTGTCCCCCAGGGGTCTGTGCTGGGTCCCATGCTGTTTTCATTATATTTGTTACCCTTGGGTCGAATCCTTGATAAATACAATTTCTCTTTTCACTTTTATGCGGATGACATTCAAATCTATTTTGAACTAGCTGAGGATGTCACGTCGTCATTGCAACACTTCTCTGATTGTATGAATGAAGTTAAAAACTGGTTACTGAGCAATTCTCTTATACTAAATGATAAGAAGACTGAAATTCTAATCTTTGATACTCCCTTCTCCTGGGCTGAATCAACTGGTATTTTTGGGCCCTTTGCTGATTCCCTTTCTGACACTGTGAGGGACCTGGGTGTTGTCTTGGATAGTTCCTTCAAGTTGGACAAACATGTGTCCTCCGTAGTTAAATCGAGTTTCTATCAACTACGTCTAATCTCTAAGGCCAGGCCCTACATACCACGTAAGGACCTGGAGAAACTTATCCATGCCTTTGTTACATCAAGGTTAGATTATTGTAATTCCCTTTATACTGGTCTCCATTCTGCCCTCATTCATAAACTGCAGCTTGTTCAAAATGCGGCTGCGCGTCTCTTAACTGGAACTGGCAGGTTTGAGTCTATTACTCCAGTTCTTTCCGACCTGCACTGGCTCCCTATTAAATTTCGTATTGATTTTAAAATTTTATTGCTCACTTTTAAAATCATAAACAACACCGCGCCCAGCTATCTTACGGATCTCCTCAGTTTTTATATCCCTGGGAGAGCGCTTAGATCAGCAGGCCAAATGCTCCTGGTGCGACCGAGATCTCGGCTCAAGACCAGAGGTGGCCGCGCATTCGCCGCTGTCGCACCCTACCTCTGGAATACCCTCCCCCTAGCTATTCGGGCGTCTGATTCAATTCAATCTTTTAAATCTCGATTAAAAACTTATTTGTTTAGCCTTGCCTTCCCCAGCTCTTAGAGCCCACATCCTTAGTGTATTGGAACTTATTTTTATTACTTCTTAATGATTATAATGTTTTAACCTTCAGCCTTTCGGGTTGTGCCTACTATGCCTGGTCTATTATTGGTTAGTTATGTCACCTGCCTGTTAGTATATTTTATGTGTATTTTGTATTTTATGCTTTATATTTGTATTTAATATTGCTCTTAACTCATTTTGTGAAGCACTTTGGCATGCCTGTGGTTTTTAAATGTGCTATATAAATAAAATTGTATTGTATTGTATTGTATCGTTTGACTTTTCCGCGAGGCTCCTGACTACGGTAGCCGTAATGCTCCGACAATCCATCAAGCGGTGCGGTTTCGTAGCTTACCAACATTTTTTGACAGATTTTTGACCACATAAAATCGGTTCGAGGTCAGTAAGCACAACCAGAATTCATACATAAGGCGCACTGTCGATTTTTGAGAAAATTAAAAGATTTTAAGTGCACCTTATAGTCTGAAAATATCGTAATATTTCCTGGGCCCTGTGGTTGATATTCTGCCTCTCTCCATTAAAATGAGACAACCATAAAGATTACAGGCTGTTCCCTTCTTTGTAAGTGAGCAAACCTACTGATTCAGGGCATGAAAGGATTATTTCCCCCACTGTTCATATAACCTTAACCACATTATATAGGGCAGAAACAAGCATGATTCAGATGTGTGAACCCACATGTGCACAAAAATATAACTTTAATCAGCACACACAGATAAATTCACACTCGCAGTCACACATTTCTTCTGATACACACCACCAGCAACCCACGCAGCAGAGACTACACAAAAACGCACACCACCACCCACATGACAAAGTTATATAGGCCACATGAGCACGCACAAACACACACACTATTACTGTATTTTAAATCCCCAGTAACCACTCAACAGCTAGATCCAGTCCAAGAAATTCTGCCAGATTTGTTCATCGTTCTTCTTTTTCTCCACCTTTCCTCCATTTTCTCTCCCTCCTCCTGTCCTCCTTTTCTCTCCCATCTCAATCGTCAGGTATCGATCTGTTTCCAGGGAGGAGAAATCAGCCCTTCTCCTCCCTCTATTTTTAGACGCAGGGCATATCTCGGGGAGAACCACAGCACGAGAGAAAGATGGACTAGAAGCACCAACTCTATTGACAACACAAGGTGGTGCTTAATCTGATGGCGAGCTGATATTAGAAAAGAATAAAGACAAAGCTCGTAAAGCACTGAACCTGCCAAGGATACGCTGTCTCTGAGGATATTTGGTTCACTCCGGTGCAAACCGTGACACCACACTGATATGCATTTGTAGTATTTTAACTAACTTCTACAAGAGAAATTCTCTGTGAGACTCTTTTAAAATCCTCTCTACAAACTCAAAAATGCATGAAGGTCAATCTAAGAATAAGGCTGGTTTTGAAATCCCCCACAGGCTGACCTTTGGAGACAAAGAGGAGTTTGGCTCACATGTTTCTGCTGTCTGAAAAACACACAGATATTTCTGTGTGTTCCTCAGTGTCTCTGCTTAATCTGTGGATCACACAGAGTGTAGATATTAGAAATCACATGGTGAAGAAAACTATTATTCAACTGAGCATGATAGCTTATAGCTTTACCTCTACAAACAATCATTATGGCCTTTCAAGAACAAACACAGATGAGTATTTAAAACCCCTTTGAATCCATCACATCTGTCCCAGCCTGTTTTATTTTCAACCCCATCGAACAACAAGATAAGACCTTTTGAGTAAAGCTACTTAGATTTGGGGAAACAATTTGTTCAGGGAGGCCATGAAATCAAGCTCAGCTGATTCTTTTTCTAACTGCTCTGCCTATAGTTGCTTACACCAACAAGCCGCTTTGCAACCCACCTTAACCCAGTTCCTACTTTGATGACTTAAACTGACTGAATATCTTATCAGTTTTCACTGATGCCTACTATCAGTTTGGGGATCTTGGGGTTTTTCTTCTCCACCTCTCGCTCCATGTGTACACATATTGGCAAATACAAATTACTGCAGATGGAGGTAAAAAAAACTTCTTTTATCTGTTGTTTTCTTGGCTAATGCACAAATCTCTGAATCTCTTGGGAAGAAGGATGCCTTTTCAAATGCAGGTGCAAATGCAGGCTGCTTTGTGTTTTAGCTATCAGAAAATACAGCAGCTCTGTAACACTCGTGCTGTGTATACAGTGAACAGACACACAACCAGCTCTGTGCTGCTGCTTCATCACTCAGCTGAGCGGTGGGGAGTCCCGTACAGACAGTGATTGATCCCCTCTAGGATCAGAGCTCTTTTGATAAGATTGCTGCGACTGTCACTGAGGCATGCAACCTTTCATCTTTTGTGATAATGCAGAATTTCCAGCGAGGTGAAGGGCATGGTGTTAAACTGGCAGAACACAACAGTGCAAAAGCACATGGTTCATACTCCATGTATTTTATGGCAAATACATTAATTACACAACTTGCTTTTGTAGTTAACCAAATGCCAAGAAGGTGGAAAACATTCATTAGGAAAAGAAGTTTCAAAAAATCTTCTTATTACATTTATTAAGTCTTTTGTCGTACACTGTACAAAATACAGCTGGAGCCTCCACAGCTGCAAAATAAACTTTGACTCTTCCCGAACCATCTGCACTGTGTTTACCGTAACGGAAAGAAGAGGAGAGGTAATCCTGTACCTCCAGCACATTTGGTGTGTTGATGTTCAGTTGCAAATAGTTGAATACACACTAGTCTACCACTCTCAGGTATTCTGAAAGCTCATCCGCCGAAGTGTCCGGTAGCTGCAGATCCTGTCAAGAAGTTCTGAATATAAGACTTTGGGTAAGACCGCCACTGCCTAGGTGTACAGGGGGCAGAGCGAAAAGGATAGTAATCTGTGTTTAACGCAGTTCTGACCAGTGATGAAATATCTCAGCTATAAGTGTTTCATGTTCTGCATCTGTGTTAAAAATCCAAGTTTATGCTTTCATTTTGATACATACAAGAAAACTATTCTGGAGGTCTTCAAAACAACACTCTGAAAGGATTAAGAAGTGCATCAATGTGCAGGACAGTCATTCAGGACATTTTGAAATGTGCTGAAGACACTGGAGAAATCAAAGAGCATCATTTGGACAGCCCCTCCTGTCCTGTCCAGATGGATGTAGGCACGGTGGATTAGGTGTATCACGGCAGCGCCAACTCGTACATCCGGTTGGTTGGCGAACTGAGTAATGAATCAGTCCCCATGGATTTTCCCAGAACATGTTTCCTGGCGCTTTGAAACAGCTAGTACTGACACGGATATTTGCATACCATGGAGTTTAAGAACTCACTGAATATTTGGACAACTACAGATAAACTACCAAGCAGTCTGAAGGCAAGACAAAAGAGGACGTTTGATGGCAGCATTCACATGTTTGTTTGTTTGTTTTTTGCTTATTGTAATTTGTTTTTCATGCGTTCAGTTCCACCTGATTCTACAGTGTGTGTAAACACAGCTCTGGCCTACTTCTGTTGTTACCCTGAGACAAAAAGCCAGAAAACACAAACAGTATTTAAGGGGAACGAGGATAGGAGATGTTTTACTCCAGTACATAGTAAATCCTCTGGCACGTGGAAGAACAGGCGTCTTTTGTTAAAAGGAACATATCCAGGACTCACTGGGACCATAATGGGATCTCCCAGTCTGCTCAGGCTGCCCAGTATTCCCCTCAGAAAAAGCTGCTGGACTCGTAAGCTGTTCAAAAAGGGAATTCTGGCTTCAGCCCAGTTAAATATAGAAATCAACGTATGAACAGA
The DNA here is from genome assembly GCF_036321145.2 of Pelmatolapia mariae. Classification (NCBI taxonomy): domain Eukaryota; kingdom Metazoa; phylum Chordata; class Actinopteri; order Cichliformes; family Cichlidae; genus Pelmatolapia; species Pelmatolapia mariae. The sequence goes on from NC_086227.1 coordinate 630,860, forward strand.
CATTTGGAGATAAGTAACTAGTAAAAAGAAATAGTAAATAAAAGTCATGGCAGTAGTCAAATTCATTAGCTGATACATTTCCTCATATTTTATCTGTCACAGCTGATGTTAGTCCGATGGCTTCCCTCAGTCTCTGTATTGGCCATCATAGCCGAGTGCTAGCAGTCACACTAAGTTAACATATGGTTTTATTTGCAGGAGGATTAAACAGAGCTGTTGTCCTCTTGAAACAAGAGCACACTCCAACGAGGTAATTAATTTGTGAAGGCTCTGCTGAAGCTGTTGAGCTTTAAGAATAACAAAAATATATTTCAGTAACATAACACTAAAGTAATTTCCACAATTTATTAATTTATTATTACATGTTTTGGTTTCAGAACATATACACATATATATTATGATCCAATAAGTTATTGAACTTACACTTCTGACTGATAGATAACAAACTGCCTGTGACTTGGAGCCTATTTAATATTAGCAGCTTCACCACTTCTGCACAGTCTGTCTCGGCCTGTGGTGAAGCAAGAAATTAGAAACACAATCAACAGCAGAGTGAACAAATATGAAAGTCAGCTATCCCGTGATGACTGAGCCTCTGCAGGCAGCAGCCCCTATCGTCAGGCGTTTTGTTGCCAGATGGCAGATAACTCGTATCTGAGCCAATACTTCATCTTACTTGCAGCGCTTATTGTTTACAGACCTCTGGGCTTGCGGTACTTACATTAGTATTATTTGTTTTCAACCTTAATACATTATGTCATTTTATTACTGCAGTAATCACCGGACACCACTGCTACTGAGTGAAACTACAACAAGTAATCAAATGTTGTGGTATGCTACTCATTGTGCTGTAAATGTTAGCATGCTACCATGCTCAGGCAGTTAACATGCTTAAAGGGGCTTTTGGCCAACAGGGATTACTGTGCTAGCACCACTGTGTTGTCCATATGACCGTCATACACGTTTACATGACAGAAACAACAGTAGGTCTACTTTAACATCGACATGTTAGCATAATCAGTAAACATATGTTAGCATATGTTCAGGTCAAAGCAGTGCTTTGCAGCATCGTTAGTGTTTTTCTGTTTGTTTCTGATTAAAATGAAGAATATTCACTGCAGCACACACTGAGCAGCACATAAACACACTCAGTGTGTAACAGATATTGTTGTGTTATGCATACTAAAAACCTTGTATAATCAGATAATTGTAACCACACAATTACAACGCTCCGCGCATAATAATGTTAACACTAAACTTCAAGAAAGTCAGCCAGAAATATGTACCTGAGGTGCATTTTAACTATAGAACTGTGCAGGGCACTAGAAAGAGGCTCATTAGTTACATTTTCTGAAAACGTATCACCATGTACTCTTTATTCTTGAACGGACTTACTCAGCTCCATCCCATTCTGCTGCTTCACTCTGTGCTTCACTCCCATGGGTGCTCATTATGGAGGAAGTTTGTTTGATCTGTTCTTTTATTACTGTTTGAACCGAAGCGTCTCTCTGCGGAGAATCTACATGACTAGTTAAAACTGCTGCCATTACATAGACAAACACAATTTTTTAATGTAAGGTGCCATTATGTGAACAAGACTAACTACTGCATCATCTGCTTTTTTAAGAGTGTTATGATTCATAAAGGAAAATTATGATATCTGCAGCAAGCTGTGACTGCAGCACTATTCGCTCTCTCAGAAAGGATTTCTCTCTCTGCTGCAATGGGACGAGTAATCACACAGAAGCGATCAGTTGTGCCTCGGTGCCCTAAGTACAATTAACCACTATAATTAGTTTCCATTTAAAGAGGTCGATTTAGTATAGCCATGCAAGAAGAACATTTAGTTTCACCAGTAAATAACTTTATAGAAGTTATAGATACACTGTAACTGGAAGAACCAAATAATATACAACACTTTACACATTCGATGAGGTAAGAGGCCACAATGCCAGTTTGTCATGAGAACAAATTCTAATCAATAACAGCCAGTAAAAATCCCAACAGAACAAAATATACGGACCTATTTCCTGCTTCATATAAGTTATATACACGGATCAGCCATAACATTATGATGTCATGCATGTGAAGTGAATAACACCGATTATCTCTTCATTCTGTTCCCTTCTGTTGGGGAGGACGTGACCTTTGTGTCCTCAAAGTTAATGTGTTAGAAAACTGGACAAGCTTAAGGAGTCAAAACGTTATCCCCAGTCAGTGTGTGTGCTGTGTATATGCAGCCTGTATGTATGAACCTGTTTTAAGTCTTATAGTTTCCACTTTTCTCACCATGCAAACCTGTTACACTACTGCAAAAGTGTTGCACAAAGTTATGGTGTGTTTACTGTGTTTGGTTTGACAGTGAATGTTGGTCTATGCGTCTAAGCTTGTGCATTTAACCCAAGTACAAACATGCAGTTTATAGAACCATTTCCAAAAGAACAAGAACACTGTGTAAGAGTGTAAATTAAGGCATAATGCAGTCGAATATAATGTGACCAAAAGTGTGTGAGACTCTAAGAATGATAGTCTGGCCCTCGGGTGGAGCTGTACTAAAGGGATTCTGTCATGGAAATCTCTGCATGGGCTCAGGAACACTTCTAGAAATCACTGTCTATGTTTGCCCACAAATCTTCATCATGCATGTGTGAGCACTGCTGAAACACTGCTGTCGTCTCTGCGCCAAACTGTAAGCTGACTGGAGCAAAGTGGAAAACTGTTCTGTGGTCACACACTTTTTTATTATTTTGCGTTATCTGGACTGAAGAGGAGATGGACAGTTTAGAATCAGTACAAGTTCAGCAGCCTTCATCTGTGATGATAATCAGGTGTGTTAGTGCCTGTGGAACTGGATCTGGAGAGGCAGCATCAATGCTAAAGGTACATACAGCCTTGTCTATTTCAGCAGGACAAAGACAAAAACTGCACACTGCAATTCTTACAACAGCATGGCAGGGTAACTGAGCTGCCTGCAGCCCAGACCGTTCATCAATACAAAATATTTGGAGCATTATGAAATGAAAGACACGGCAAAGAAGATCCAGACAAGAATCAGAAAAGAACGAGTCGACATTCGTCTCCCAAAAGCAGCCGGTATCCCTGATTTTCCCAGATGTTTACGGACTGTCGTCAGTAGAAGGGATGCTACACGTTCGTAAACATGGCCCAGCTTCAGATGTGTTGCTGTCAACAAAATCAGAAGCACCTATTTTCTAAGTGAAATGGTACATTTTCTCAATTGAAACATTTGATTTGCTGTCTGTGTTCTACTGTAAATAAAATCTTTGCATTCTGTTTCTATTTGTATTTTCCACAGCATGCCAGCTTTCTGCAGTTGTGATGGTGAACATATGTGCAATGCTGTCGTCTGGGTTGGTAGGCAGATTAGCCATATCTTTGTCAGGTCACCAGTAAAAGATCCATCATAAAATATGATATAAAAATATGTAGACATTTGGTTTAATAAAATAAGCAGCATCCAGAAGTCACAGAGTATCAGAGTGCCTTCCTCTGCAAAAATCACCTGTGAGACGGGAGAACCCTGCAGTGTGGTCGGGAAATGTTACTCACTTTTAATTGGTCTTGTAAGATACACTGCACTCAATTTCTTCATGGAGCAGGACCGTCAGCCACTCCAGTTCAAACTGACCTTGACCTAACCTAACAGTTACCATGGAAACCACAGCCAAATCTAGAGGAAACTTTACAACAATGCTGCAAACTAACCAGCTCCATATCCTGCACTAATATAATCTGTCAACGTCTGCAAAATAAAACAATAACTGAGATATGTCACAGTGTCAAAAATGAATCTGACAGTATGGATTAACCACTTATCTCTAAATGTTTCACTTAATGAGTTTTATGCTTATTGTTTTATTTTTTTTATCAGCTATAGTGTTTAAAATAAATGAATAGTACCTACGTGAGGGCCTGGGAGGGAGTGTAACACCAGAAGCATAAGAGTAAAGCAGCACCCTCGCTATGAGAGCATTCACAGCTACAGTGCAGAGAGCCAGTAACAGCATCAGTCGACTCAAGCATTGATTTTGAGGGGAAAGTGTGTGACAGGGTTTATGACTATATAAACCTTCTGATACCTCACTGTCACTTGTCATCAAACTCCACCGTCTGCTCACAATTTGAATTAGAGTTCAAATTCTTCTGATTGTGTGAAATACTGAAGCATATTGTTGACACAACTGCAGCTAATTTTCTTCATATTCTCTAAGGTTCTGCGTTGTTTGTTTTGTAACTGGATGGTTGTTATATATAATAAGCCCAAATGTAAAACCAAGGTGGTGAACATGTATTCGCTGTGCCTTAGTGCAAACCTGCCAATCTGCTCTAGCTTTAAGACTAATGAGCAGCTGTGTCTCTATAGCGTCTCATGTTTGTCATAATGGACTTAAATCTAAAATGTAAACTGCAGCATCAGCTGAACATGGAGACCACTCCCCCGAGTCCCTGCTCCCTACATGTTAAGCCTTGTCCTTTTGTTCTGACAAGCTTTCAGAGCCCTGCAGCTCCACCTGTGTGTGTGTGTGTGTGTGTGTGTGTGTGTGTGTGTGTGTGTGTGTGTGTGTGTGTGTGTGTGTGTGTGTGTGTGTGTATGTGTGTACGGGTTCGTACTATCCTGGTGGGGACCAAAATCTGACTTTTACTATCCTGGTGGGGACTTTCTGCACCGTGGGGACCAAAATCCAGGTCCCCTCGGGGTTGAAAGCAATTTTCACACTCAAAATGCGGTTTTACTGTCAGGGTTACAATTAGGTTATGGTTAGGTTTATGGTAAGGGTTAGGGTTAGGCATTCATTTTTAATGGTTAGGGTTAGGGTAAGGGGCTAGGGAAAGCATTATGTCAATGGGATGTCCCCACGAGGATAGCAAACCAGACATGTGTGTGTGTGTGTGCGTGTGTGTGTGTGTGTCTACTTCCTGTTGGTTCACTGGGGGAGGACAATGAGACAATGAAAGCGCTTGTTGCTGCTAATAAAGAACATAATACCTCCTTTACTGAGCGCGAACTGCTTGAGTGATTCAAACCCTGCTCTGGGACTGCGTGTTTTTCTTTCATTGAAAAGCTTTTTTGTTGTCGTTTTTGATGTGCAAATGTGTAGTTGCTTCACTGTATGGGGGTCAGGTTTGTCCAGTGTGGTTCTAATGTTGATACAAATATGTGCAAAAGACAGATGTGGCTGAAATGACAGCACGGTCTGTAATGACCAGGAAGGGGCAGCTTCTCTGACAGCAGAAGAAAACCTGATTGTAATGAAGTCGACAAGAAAGTGATGCTTTGGCTTCTGCAGGTTTGTCCACTTATTGCAGTAACAGTGTTACTGAAGGCAAGATGATATTTATTTTGTAATTTATAAAGGATAAAAACACAGGCTGTGATTCAGAGCTTGTGTTGCTACCGTATGAGAGTGAAGTGTTCCTCAGCTTCTAAGACAGGCCAAAAATTCACTCATCTCAGCTGGGTTTTTAAAACTAATCTAGATGGCAGTGGACAAAAAGCTCAGCTTGATGGAGCCTTTGCTTAACAGTTGAAGCTCAGTTATTTATTATTGTCCATAATTCTCTACGATGGACATTGCTGTCAGGTGATGTTTTGAGTTGGTGCTAAATTTCAGGAAGTTTCTGCTGGTTCAAGTGTGCCGACAACTCTGACTCAGTGAGAGCAGCTCAGGTACATCCAGGAGGTCATTGACTGCCTCAAGGGCAGTGGCAGCAGCAAAGCAAGGCTGAGACAGCACGTAAGCATCCATTTACAGGTGTGTGCGTGCGCGTGCATGCGCGTGTGTGCGCGTGTGTGTGTGCATATGTGTGTACGGGTTCGTACTATCCTGGTGGGGACCAAAATCTGACTTTTACTATCCTGGTGGGGACTTTCTGCACCGTGGGGACCAAAATCCAGGTCCCCTCGGGGTTGAAAGCAATTTTCACACTCAAAATGCGGTTTTACTGTCAGGGTTACAATTAGGTTATCGTTAGGTTTAGGGTAAGGGTTAGGGTTAGGCATTCATTTTTAATGGTTAGCGTTAGGGTAAGGGGCTAGGGAAAGCATTATGTCAATGGGATGTCCCCACGAGGATAGCAAACCAGACATGTGTGTGTGTGCGTGTAGCCGCTAAGACTGGTGGACCTAAATCTTCACCTCCAAGTCCGTTTACATACAAGAGGAAGAGGAGTGAGTGGGTCAGCACGCAGGGCACAGAAACTAAGCTGGCTTTGAACACACAGCATTTATTTTCCTTAAAGAAAATAAAAACAACCAGAATCACAAATACCAGTTAAAATCCCCCGTATACAATAAAAAGAGTGTTCACAACCCGCTAAAAGCCCTGCCGGCAGAAATCACTATACACTAAAACAGAACTAAATGAATGTTTTTACATATGCTAAAAACTTCCCCCCAGAGTCCTATATTCCCCCAGTCCAGCCACACGCGGGCAAATGTTCGTTATCTAAAACAGGAGAGGAATTTATCTTCTGGGATGGAAACCACGCCGGCCAGAAGAACAATGAGGGGGCTAGGGTTAGGGTTAGGGGTTAGTGCGTGTGCGTGTGTGTGTGCGCGTGTGTGTGTGTGTGTGTGTGTGTGCGTGTGTGTGCATGCGTGTGTGTATTCACAGTCACATCTTTGGGCAGTTTAGAATCAACAATTATCTGAATCCTACCAACTGCGTGTCTCTGAAATGAGGGATGGAGAGAGAACTCACACAGGTACGAGGCAAACACTTTCAGGTGTGAGGCAATGGTGTTAACCACCACATTACTGTGTTGCCACGGTGATGATTAAGAAACCATCGACAGAAAAAAAACTAGTCCAACTCTTCTCCACAGAAATGGGTTCTGGTTTATCTCCATGTGCTAGTTCACTATGAGCATTGGTATCAAATCATGTGAAGGGGACGAATACGATGCAATGAATGAAACAACCATTACAAATGTTGCAGCCACTAAGCAGCAAGATAAATGAACACAAGGCTTCAGGCAGCTGGAGCTGATGTGCTGTTCAAGCAGGTTGAACACAACAGGGTTATTTATTAAATCCCACTCGGAATCATGGAGTAAGACAAGGCAGCAACTTCCCTGTCACGTATTGATTATACACTGCTGTTTGCCAAGTGATCCATGGAAACCTTTCTACGATAGACTGCCACAAAAACCGCAGCCAGGACTGAAACTCTGAGATGTGTGACTGAAACTTTACAAACCTGTATGTGAGGTAAACGTGTCCCTTCTTTCTGACTGTCTACAGATAAGATGCTGCTCCCAGCCGGCCTGTTGATTGGTCTGCTGTGCCTGAATCACCTGGGCAGTGCGTGGGGTTTCGCCCGTCTGCTTGATGATGTAGAGCTGCGCTCAGCTTTCTCGGTCGCTCGCACCAGCAGCATGGAAGGTGGGCCGAAGATGACGGTGACCTTTGACGCTGTTTACGTCAACATCGGTGGGGACTTTGATGCCAAGTCTGGTCTGTTCCGCTGTCGTATCCCTGGAGCCTACTACTTTTCCTTCACCGTGGGAAAGTTTCCACATAAGGACCTGTCTGTGATGCTGATGAAAAACAGGAATGAGGTGCAGGCCATTGTGTATGAAGAAAATGCAGGGGAGGAGAGGAAGGTAAGCTTCAGAGCTTCAATCTTATTTATGTTTTTATGTACAGAAAGCTGCTAGTGGCCAAATCTTATAATCCAGTACTGCTTTACATGTTCAGCAGGTATCCATCAACTTCTGTCCACTAATTACAGGTTAGGATTACTACACTTGGAGGATGAGACTGACCTAAACTTTTATTCCCTTGTCAAAGTGGGTAATAAACACCCCAGTATCCCTAATACACCTCTGCTTACTATAATAAAGTGACTGTTTTTTAACTTTGGAGCCTGCTTCAGGTTTTTGTGGAAGTGAGCTCCAGCTCCATAGTTAGTACTTTGACTGGCCACAACATTAAATAATCTACCTTACATTGTGCTCATACACACAGCTGGCTCAGTAGGACACGGTCAAAGGAGCTCAGAGTGGATCCTGATCTGTCAGGCACTGGGACTTTGGGACTTTGCTTTGTGAAGTGAAATTCCTGACAGTGAGAACTGTACTGAAGGTGTCCTGGGCTAAGATCCCCCAGCATGAATCTGTTGTGTTTTTAGTGCTCAGTCAGAATCAAGAAGACTGGGTCAGGGTCTCTGGCTCTGTGTCATGTGCCTCAGCTGTCCTGAGGGCACGCTCTCCCACTGGGTGAAGCCATGCACACCTTCTGGTATATCCCAGTGGCATGCACATGAATGTCAGGACCCAGAGGTTTCCCAGCAGATCATTGCATTTCATGCACATTTAAAAAAATGCAAAAGCTTCTAATCTAATCAAGCTACCATAGTTCCCCAAATATGGAACTTCAATAACCTTCAAACAGGCTCTGCACTTTATAGAGACATATAATTGATTGAATCAATCTCTCTCGATGTTTTTTCTCCCCATATTTACAGCGCTCTTTCATGATTTCAGAGGTTGTGGTAGCACTCACAGAGTGTGTGTTTGTGTGGGGATGGGACCGAGATCAGATCAGAGCGGATTATGTCGTCCAATGAAAGGCTGTGTGACAGGATCATGTGTTTGTTGTTGATGTGAAACAGGCCTTGGTATGACTACACCAGGATAACAGTCTGCGTCATTCCTCAGGTGCAGAGCCAGAGCGTCATGCTGCAGCTGGAGTTCGGGGATACTGTCTGGCTCCGTCTCCATGGCGACCCTCGCTACGCGCTGTACAGCAACACCGGACACTACACCACCTTCAATGGTTACCTCGTGTACCCCGATGTCTACGGCTACCAAACGCACCGCCATCACCACCAGCAGCACGCCGACTCCGAGCAGCCACTGCAAGACAACGTCCCACTGCCGAGCGACAACCAGGCCCATACCAGACCCGGAATGACGGATGGGGAGAAGGAGCCGCAAATAAAAGAGGAAGAAGAGGAGGAGGACGAAGAGGATGACCAGAGATCTGCTTTCTCGGTGGGGCGCACCCAAAGCATTGTGGGCGTGAACCAACTGGGCATGCCGCAACACCAGCCGGTGAGCTTCGACACTGCATTTGTTAACATAGGGGAAGACTTCAACGTGACAGAGGGAGTGTTCACCTGCCGCATTCCCGGGGCGTACTATTTCTCCTTCAACGTGGGCAAGATGCCACAGAAGACACTGTCCGTCAAACTGATGAAGAACCGCCTGGAAGTGCAAGCGATGATCTATGACGATAGCCAAGGTGAGAAAGCTCTGCAAAGCCAGAGTTTGATGCTGTCACTTAAACCAGGGGACACAGTCTGGCTCTACTCCCACCAGAGAGATGGATTCGGTGCCTACAGCAACCATGCCAAGTACATCACTTTTACCGGCTTCCTGGTATACCCAGATTTTCCTGCTGCCGCCACCACCAATACTGCCACCAGCCAATCATATGCAGACAAGAAACCCTAGCTGCAGCACCTTGGCTAGGCACCGAACATTTCTGGAGGAATTCATACAAGATGGAAAAGTCTCAGATTTCACAGAGTACTGGGGAGCTGTACTCCAAATGAGTGCTGCTTTGTGGCTGTCTTTCTGCTTCATATGAATTCCTTCACAAAGTCACAGGGACCCGGACTGAGTGCAGCACTTACAACAAAATCAATGTTCAGCCAGTGGCTTCCCAGGATATGACGTTGGCAGATGTGAATATTTAACTCTTTAATGAAAGTTCAGTGGTTATCACCCACTCACTCCTGTGCTAGCTCATCAGTTAGCGTCCATGTCTTTTATACAGCTCAAAAACAGAGTGGGATTCAGAAACGCTCTGTGATATACTGTTAATAATTATTATATGATTGGATGGATATTGGGACAAGACGGTGGACTGCTAAGGTGGAATGCTAGCAAGCTAACTTGCAAGTTAGGCAACAAAGATAGGTTAGCGAGCTGCATGTGCGATCACAGATATCTGATAATTAATGCCGCTGTTAGAAAGTCACTCACAAACACTGAGTCCAAGGCGGTGCAATAAACACAGCAAGTTATTTTTAGACAGCAGCAATGAAAATGCCCCAAAAGACAGTTTCACTTCTCGCTATAAAGATAAAGAAAAAAACTGAACCCAACTCTACACCTGCGTATTTCTGCTGCACTGAAACTGAGTTGTTTCCGTTGTCAGGCCCAAGTGGCTCATAGATTTGGCTTTGTTAGCTTCTTTCTTTAGACGAGGCTGCTGCTCGTTGCCGCTTGATGACTTTAAGTTGTTGGCAGATAAACACATATGTTACTTGCCAACTACATTGCTAGATTAAGTGATTAAATGAGGCGACTTTAGTTAAAGTGTTATACGATTATTTAATGTTGACAGCTGGCCAGTGCGTACCACAGTACATCGTCCTTGTAAAGTCTTTATATTTGATTGCATTTTGAACATAAGATCTTGCTCTGAAGAGAAACTTGTAAGCATGTTTTGATAAATGTGCAGTAAATGTCCTGTGTAATGTACTGCAGAATTATAAAGGAAGGGTTCAACTGCAAAACGATGTACTTAATTCCATTACATTGAGCAAAATGAAAATTCAAACTGCATGCATACTTCAGTCTGAGCTGTAGACAAGGCAGTGAGCCATAAAGCTGTGGTAGATAATCACTGAATTTTTCATTTTTTTGAGCAAAATATTCCTCCAAGTGCATTTGTTACCCTCGTCCAAGGTGTTTCTGCTTGTAAAGTGTCTTTACTTTCTTTGTCTATAGAGGCATGTAAATTGATATGAAATTTGTGTATTTTGTGTCAAAACGAGTCTTTTTTTTTTAAAGTTTGGTGTTTCTCGCCCAAATATCGGCCGCAGGAGGAGCAGAGCGCGACGGGAACAAACTGACGTAGCTGTAGAAATGTGCAGACTCCATATCCATCCGACTGTTGACCACATGCCACCTCTGAGCCTGCGGGGATCTGGACCTTAATTTGATTTCTAATTCTAGCGGCGCTTAATTCATGTCTTCAGAACCACTGTGGGGAAAATTTAATTGCTTCTCCCGGCTGCTATAATATGCATGTCTGTTTAATTTCACACCGCAGGGGAAACGATGATGCTGTTCAAGTTGTGATGAACCTTGACTTTATGAAATCACCTTCTCCGTTGGAAAGGCAACATGTGAAATCATACTTCACTTTTACTGAACATTTACATTCTTATTACAGTTAACTGGCTATAAATTCACAGGAATGAGGTTCTCATATAACCAACGATCTAAACCAGGGGTGTCCACCTCCAGGCCTCGAGGGCCGGTGTCCTGCAGGATTTAGATCTCACCCTGGGTCAGCACACCTAAATCACATGATTAGTTCATTACCAGGCCTCTGGAGAACATCAGGACATGTTGAGGAGGTCATTTAGCCGTTTGAATCAGCTGTGTTGGATCAAGGACACATCGAAAACATCCAGGACACCTGCCCTCGAGGCCTGGAGGTGGACACCCCTGATCTAAACACACCAGTGTATAAAAAATCGGACGACTGCCGATCCTGAGCCACACAAAAAAATCTCTATTAAAAATTAATTAGCCCAGGAAAGTAGTGAAAAGCGGTATCGTACTCTTGTGTATAAACACTTCCTCTTCCTCCAGTGAAGTGCATTCAGACTGAAGCACCACAGCAGGGGTAATCATCGCGTGGGTAGCCACGCTTCAGTTGGCAGGCTGAATGGCAGTGAATGTTGCAGCCAATACACGTAACTCCTAAAATAATCCAAACAGCCACGCTATTAATAAACTAGATGCCCGTTAACTCGCTGCGGTCCTGCCAGTTTTACCGGCCCTTGGAGCGCCACAATGGTGGAAGATTCATTGGAAGGAAACATAAACAGTGGGCTGGTGCAAAGTCATTTGGACTGATTAGGAAAAAATACAAGCTGCATTATAAGAAGCATGCAACCCTTCATGTGTCCCTGAATTCTGACTAGCCCTCATCTGGCAGTAATGTGATTAGTTGCTAATATTAAGAGCAGAAATTTCTAACCACACACACCGTGGCAAAGGTGCAGACGGAAATGAGAGTGTGCAGCAGCACGAAGTCACATCAAATGGACCAAGGTGTGGAAAACTGGGCTTTAAAATGATGAGAACCTGAAGAGATAAACCTGAAAATGTTCCCAAACGACAGCGTTAGAGTAGTGGAAAGTAAAAAGAAAAGTCTTTGCTTCATTGTCACATCTTTTGGGCGCAGGAGAAATGATTTTGCACCAGCTGGTCTCCGGCTTCAGGTGGCTCCACACTCACAGTCTCACTACAATTTCCTGTCCTTTACAGGCTGCACTCACGTCTGGGAAATTCAGAATAATATGCGTTTTTTTTAACAGTATGAAATTACACTGTGAGCGTGGCTCATTGCAGATATATTCTGTCACAGTCTAACACTTGGTGGTTTGAGCCTCAGTGAGGAGGAGTGCACACAGGTGGAACGCCTCAGTTCTGCTTCCAGAACCATGACCAGTCTGCAAAGGTGTCCAGAAATCCTGCCAAACTCGTGTGATGCATGCATTTAAGTGAAATACATGAAAAAGATACTTTGTCACGATTGCCGAGCAGCTTCACAGACCCACTCGATGCCTGCTGTGTACTTTTCTTGATTAGTGACTTATCTGTATAGTAACTGACGATATGTTGGATGTTTCGGGTCTGTGCTTCTCTGTTTCTGATAATCCCCAATGGAAGACTGTGTATTAGTAAATATGTGGCAGACATGGGTCGAAATGTGCTCGCTTTCTGGAACAGCATCATTTTACTCGGCATGATTGAAACTGTGACCCTGCTTATGGGGAAAGAGGGCTCAGTTTGACCCACAGCCTGTCTGCAGTAGTCTGCCTCACGTTGACTCTTTAAAGTGTTTCGAGTATTTCTTATTTGTAAAATGAATGCTTCAATGAAGATGTTTGACAAAATAAAAAAAGAAATATAAAGGTTTGAGTGTCATTCTGACTGCGATGAAACTTTCCAGCTTTATATTCAGTGCTGCAGCGCCACCTGCTGGCTAAACTTAGTGGGGGGGTATTATATGAAGTTCATAACAGTCACAGCAATGTAAAAACTATAATCACAGTCACATGAACATCCTAGCCTCGGTAGGAACAGTTTATTTGGGGCCCGTAATAAAGAAATACACAGCGTCCCCCAGTTTAGTTACCTCGGGCTGCTCCCTTATTCGGCACAGATTTGATGCTGGATGCCCTCGTGTCAGGAACACGCCAGGAACAAAAGGATGCTGCATCATTTGTTAGAAATGAACATTTTCTACCTACCCAGGGCTGAATTTAAGAAAACTCTGAAAATCAAAGGGAAGGAAACGCAGCACGTTAGCTCATTTTGCCAAAAGAACAATTCTGAAACTCAAATAGCGTCAGTAGTTTGTATGGCCCCCATGCGCTTGCATGCATGCCTGACAATGTTGGGCTCCTAATGAGACAACCGATGGAGTCCTGGGTGATTCCTCCCAGACCGGAGCCAGGGCATCGCCGAGCTCAACAGTCGGAAGAGCAGCCAGGCAGTGGAGGAGTCGGACTGCCTGTACAACCTCTGCAGGGTCCAGTTATCTTGTCATGCGACCAGTAGTGACACTGAGCCCAATTAAATGCAAAACCCGTGAAAAAACACAAAAGTGACTTCTTCAGTCACTTCTTCTTCAGAGACTGAAGAAGAAGTGACTGAAGAAGTCACTTGGATGAGTGACGAAACGTTTCTTCCACAAAACGCTACGTCCAGATGAACAGAATCAACTTTTGGAGATTTACTTTCCTGGATGATTGAGAATGCATCGAGATGTTTAAAAAAAAAAAAAAAAAAAAAAAAAAAACACAAAAGTTGAGGTCAGCAACTGGGGTGCCAAAATTTTAGTTTTTTTTTCCTACTTTTTGTTTGAATTCCCCGGGTCGATATTCTTCTGCTCAGGATTCCAACATGAATGTAAATTCTTTAAGCACTTATTTTGAAAAATTAAACAAAATAAGGCTTTTTATTTGTGCATTATTGGGTTTACTTTTAAAAACATTTTCCCAGTTTATGGTGAAAGCGACAGGTCTGTACTCCTCTGTCAAACCCTTTCAGGTACTTTTTGCATCAACTGGAAGAAAAAAAGTCACAATATTCCAGATGTTTTACTAGTATCTTTATTTACATAAATATCAGGATTGTTGGGGGGGTTGGACTCCCAGAATAACACAAAAACAAAACACGGTGATGAAGATGTGGAGGCTAAACAAGAGGACGTCACTTCTTCTCAGGGGCCTTTTCACCAGCCTCCAGCTTGGGTGCATCCTCTTTGGGATCTCGGTAGGCGGGGAACACCTCCCAGGGCGTGTTTAAATCAAACTTCCTAAACTCCTGCGCCAGCTCCACAGGCTCCGCCACCACACGTTTCAACTCATCGTCATAACGAACCTGCAGAGGGAGGCATGCTTCGGGTCAGGTTCTTCTCGTCTCTCACATTGCTGGAGTTGAATAAAGTGGACTCAAAGTAAACTCACCTCCACATATCCCGACAGAGGGAAGTCCTTCCTGAAGGGGTGACCCTCGAAGCCATAGTCTGTCAGGATCCGCCTCAGGTCAGGATGGTTGGCAAAGAAAACTCCAAACATGTCCCACACCTGTGGTAATACAGCTTTGCTCTCAGTTTGTCTGTAATGTTAGTATAAACCGCTGCTGAGTTTCACAAGTGCGGCGGGCGACTCACCTCCCTCTCGTACCAGTTGGCGGCCATGTGGACGGGGACGGCGGAGTCAACCGGTGTTAACTCATCGGTGTAGGTCTTGACGCGGATACGGGAGTTGTAGCGCAGCGACAGCAGGTTGTACACAATCTGTAGACCAGCACACACAGTGAGCCAGAGTACTATAGTACACAATCAGTGCATGAATCAGACTACCTAACGTCCCACCACAGCCCTTCTCTTGGACCGAGTCTGGACTTTGAAATGATTCTTTTCAGCTCTTCTGATCGGTTGGTGTGCTGTGATCCTGTCACATGACCTAAAGTCACCAGGCTTCAGCTCTCAGAGAGATGGCCTCATATTTGACTCTAGAACCCCCCTCAGTACATAGAGCGATGCCCCTAAATGACTCAAGGTGCCAAAGTTCTGTGGCTCCAGACAGGCCTTGGCCTTCCTGGTGCCGCCCCTGCGACCCGGCTCCAGATAAGTGGAAGAAAATGGTTCACTGGATGAAGGTTAGAGCCTGAGCATTTAATATTGAACTGAAAATTTTTATTATACATATTTATATATATTTATTATATGTTATATGTGGTTTTTGGTGCTTTGGAAAACTGTACAAAATGACCAAAACACAATAATAAATACAATTATTATTGAAAGTGGTGGTAGAAGTATTTTTAAAGGCTTATGGTAAAATGTCCTAATGCAGCCAGGCTCTATGATGCACAGTCAGAGGGACTGCTCCATTTGTTAAAGAAGTACAAACTAATTCAGGAACAAATGTTGATAAATCACAGACGCTGCTGTGAAACGTCTTGAAGCACAGACTGGTGCCGACGCTCGGTTGATAAATGAGCCGCAACATTGCAGAAATCTCCTGGTTGGTTCAGACACACCGGTGCACACCAAAGCTCTGCTGCCACGTTCCTCTCACAGAGGCTTCCAGGCTGTCATCAGGTTCATCACTGAACATGCTGACTGAGCCCTGCACACTTTGAGATGCAGTGTTTGGGTTTATTCCAGATTCCTGGAGCGTTGCCTGTTCTGACCTTGAGGTACATTTGTCTGTCTTGAATGTTTTCACTTTTTTATAATTCTTCTTTCTTTCTCATTGTAGAATAATGGACTGATGAGCATACATAATTGCTTCTTTATCGGTGCTTATCTTTCCTCCTTGGCTGGCCGTGCTGATGATCAATTAATCAAATGCATTGATTACCAGCACCAGGCTCTACTTTCCCTCATAATTCCTATCAAAGCATTAATTGTAGACTTGGTCTTTCACACACTGCTTCTAAATTTTGGCTACATTTTTGTTAAACAAATAATGACACAAGCTGTGTCCAAATTCATGGGCTGCATCCTCCTGAGGACCCGGCTTTCGCGGTCTACGTGGGCCGGGTCCTCAGAAGGTCGGGTAGGCCGGAAGTAAACGGCCGTGAAATGGGACGGTCTAGCCTTCTGATTAGCGTCACCGCTGTCTCGGTGGAGTTTAATAAACTCGGCCGTCTGCTCCTTGCTATTTAAAATATAACAGGACACTGGAGTAAATTCTCGACCGTCTCATACTTCTGATTAATCAGTTTTCTGTTTGACGTTCAGTCAGCTGTGTGAAAACCACCCGGGGGATTAATAAAGTTTTATTTTATCTAATCTAAGATAATAACTTTGATCTCAGCCAAACCGATTTACTCACGAACAAATAAAACACTGAAAAAGCCAAACAATAACATTTTTAGGTTGTCTAAGTGACTTATATATCACGTTTAACCCGAGTAGCGAAAGTCCGCGGTGATCTGAAAATGATGTGCCGGGAGTTGTGCCGTTCTCGGCGGCTTCAGTGACCCTCGAGCTCCCGGCTAGCTATCGAGCTGGTGGGTAACAGACGTCTCCAAAAACGTCGAAGCACTTTTGCAAATATGTGGTGTCTTGATAAACCGAGCAGATATTTAAAGTTTACACAGCTACTTTCTCGCCTGAAAATATGTTAAAAGTTTATTTTGTGACCCAGAAAGATTGATAAGAGTAATTTTAAAACTTAGTAGCGGCCGCCATTGCCGGAAACTGGAGTTTGCCTGGGTCACGCTATGAATTCTGGGATATGGTGGGCCACGAAAGACACACCCGACCCATCCTTCAAATTCGGGGAAAAGGAGGACACATTTGTCGGCCGCTTTCGGAGGAGTCTACGAATTGGGACAGCCTTCGGCGCGCCGCTGTGACGTAATCGGCCTACAAATGCGTCCTCAGGAGGATGCAGCCCATGAATTTGGACACAGCTACAGTGTAACATGTTATGTGTTGTTGTTCACCTGCACTGAGAGTTCTACTTTCTTGTTACCATGGCTACACAGGCATGCACCTGCAGATAGGATGCTTTAATGCTTGCCTCTCTTAGCAATAACCTCAGGCAGCTCAAGGCTCAGTCAGTTCCAGTTTATCTCTGTACCTCAAAACGGTTCTGCCGTGTCGGGATGTCGACAGCTGTCAGGTCAGTCATGTTCCTGAACTGAGCATTGGTGTGGTCCCTCAGGAAGGTCAGCACAGGGATGACTCCATCAGGATGGATCATCACCTCCAGCTCGTTGTAGCAGGTCACCTACACACATGAACACAGTCTTTTAGGCCCTGCTGCAGGTTTCTGTATCTAAACATGCATCCATCCATTTTCTTCCTTATTCAACTCAGAGTAAATCCAAACATAATAAGTCTAATTACAGTTTTAAAATATTTAATCAGGTCTTGATTAGTAACGGCACCAACACATTGATGGCTTTTCACAATAACTGTGAAAAGCCATCAATGTGCTGTCTCGGTCAGCAGCAGAAGAGTGTACGTGCTCCCACTGTGATGTGAATATGAACTGACCTGGACCTGCTGAATATATTTGGGCATCATCTCTGCCACATACTCCCCAAACGCTGCCAGCTGGTTGTGAGCGACAGCATCCTTGGGCCTGACGGTGGCTGCAAAGAGCAGAGGAGTCGACACCGTAAATTCACCACAACAGACACTTCAGGCTGTGCAACATTTGACCAGAGTCACAGACACTGGGGCTGTTCGATATAACCATATATATCAGACGACGATATAAAAACGTCTATCGTTTCATTTTACGCTATCGTTTGTTTCGTGGTGTCACAAAATAAACTGTTTACGGCAATATTTGGTCACCGTTTTGATGGTCACTGTAGTGGCTATATTAGTTTCTTAAAGTTCTCTCTTTCTCTTATATTTAATATAATTTAAACCACACTACGGACAGACAAGCGCCTCTTTTTATGCGTTGTCGTTAGCAACAACGACGGTAAAACCATCGCGTGTCCGCTTGTTTATTTTCCACAAACCTTTCACAATAAAGCTCAAGATCCTGTTGAGACTTTTCAAAATAAACTAAATCACATGAAAGAGTATGCAGATTATTTACGGATGAGAAGCAAAAAAGAGCCGTCAGGTGCTAAAAAATAAACCTTAGACTCAAACGTTAGAACAGACTTTTCCCCGCAGCACGCCGTGTAATAAATACTCACAAAGAAAACGGCGGCCGTTACAACTTATGTCTAAAAATGTATCGTTTCATGCATCGGTTAAAACACTCGACTCCAGGTACACGACGCCCAGCTGGAAACACTTCACGCAAGTCGAGCTGCCCGAGATTCACAGAATTTACAAAAAATGTTACATTTTTGTGATTTATATCGTAATCAGGACGATAGATGTCTTATATCAGGATATGAGATTTTGGTCATATCGCACAGCCCTAACAGATGCAAATATGCTTTCATTATGTGTGCCTATGCCAAGAGGCACACATATTACTATTGCTCGGATTTATTATGTGTGCCTATGCCAAGAGGCACACATATTACTATTGCTCGGATTTATTATTCTTATTATTATTATTCTTCAGTTTCCGCCTGAAATTTTGCAGCGAATCTCGCCCCGCAGTTTTGAGACAAGCTTCATATATGTGACCTCATTTTGTGCGGCTGGATCTGGAATGGTGTGCTATGACTTTTGGTGTTTATGAATTTTATAGTTTTTTAAATATTAATATTTTAGTGAAAATTTTCCCGCGCCTCTCTGCCTAACAGTTTTGACATTAGGGTTACATATGTTAGATCATTTTGTGCGGCTGGAGCTGGACTATTATGTCATGACTTTTGGTGTTTATGACTTTTATAGTTTTTGAAATATTTAGATTTTAGTGCAAATTTAGGCCAATTCATCTTTTGGCGCCAAATAAACAGACTTCATTTGTGGTGTGTTGGCGCCATCTTTTGGTCCCATTGAAACAAATTTCAAACTTCATTTGTGGTGTGTTGGCTCTCTCTAGTGGTATGCCGGGAGTGGTACAGCCTGTCTACCCTTATTTGGATACCGTAATGATGACAATATCAATGGCGCGCACAGCCTCGCTGCTTTCAGGAACCATTGGAGGTTTTAAGGTTGCGCGAACCATTGAATAGTTACGGTAAACACAATGGCTTCTATGCTTGGTGGAAAACTCCATATCCCACAATTCATAGCACACCTCTGCCGAGTTACACAATGGCGGCCACCACTTCGTTTTATATGTCTTTTATTAGTGTTTCTAGGTCACAAAATCAACTTTTAAGATATTTTCAGGCGAGAATGTAGGTAGGTAAACTTCAAATATCTGCTTGTTTTATCATATTAGCGACAGTGCTCTGACGACCTTGGTCCTGCCTGACAGCTAGCCGGCTACCTAGCTAGCTGCCGCACTTGGCTGCAAATGCACAGCGAGGGGACTCTCTCTCTCCTTTCACCTCCCCGGTCTCTCGCAAATGCTCGCACAGAATCGGAGTTACAGCTGGATGTGGAAAAAATAACTGAGTTGTTTGGTGGTGCTATAATGCGGAGCTACAACAGTGGGCAGCTATCCACCGGTGTATGACAGAAAGGACATGCCGCGACCGCCGATCGACCGGTGTTTGCTAACGCGGAGGTCAATCGTGGATCAGGGAAAGCGAAGGCAGGAGCGTGAGGTGCACTGAATTTCAGGTAAGAAGTTATGACCTGCACTCTATTTGGGTCAGATATAAACCGAGTTTAGGTGTAGTTTATTTAGCAACATTTCTCTTACGTGTTGCTGATAGCCGGCTAGCTAGCTAGCGCCGCTAGCTTAGCCAGCTAGCGCTGCTAGCGACCCTTCGTGAAAAACCACCCAGGCTTGGCTGATAGTGAGGTGGCTAAAATTTGTTTCATCGCCCGATCGCTCGGCAAGGGTCTGTGTCTTAGCTGGACTTATTTTTCATTTATATGGGCCGATGATGCTGGTCGATGTGGAAAAAATAACTGAGTTGTTTGGTGGTGGAGCTACAACAGAGGGCAGCTATCCACCGGTGTGTGACAGAAAGGACATGCCACGAACGAGACATACAAGGCGGTGAGGCTACCGCCGATCGACCGGTGTTTGCTAACGCGGAGGTCAATCGTGGATCAGGGAAAGCGAAGGCAGGAGCGTGAGGTGAACTGAATTTCAGGTAAGAAGTTATGACCTGCACTCTATTTGGGTCAGATATAAACCGAGTTTAGGTGTAGTTTATTTAGCAACAGTTCTCTTACGTGTTGCTGATAGCCGGCTGGCTAGCTAGCTAGCGCGGCTAGCGACCCTTCGTGAAAAACCACCCAGGCTTGGCTGATAGTGAGGTGGCTAAAATTTGTTTAATCGCCCGATCGCTCGGCAAGGGTCTGTGTCTTAGTTGGACTTATTTTTCGTTTATATGGGCCGATGATGCTGGTCGATGTGGAAAAAATAACTGAGTTGTTTGGTGGTGGAGCTACAACAGAGGGCAGCTATCCACCGGTGTGTGACAGAAAGGACATGCCGCGAACGAGACATACAAGGCGGTGAGGGTACCGCCGATCGACCGGTGTTTGCTAACGCGGAGGTCAATCGTGGATCAGGGAAAGCGAAGGCAGGAGCGTGAGGTGAACTGAATTTCAGGTAAGAAGTTATGACCTGCACTCTATTTGGGTCAGATATAAACCGAGTTTAGGTGTAGTTTATTTTCATTGTGCTGACTTTTTCAATCACTTACAATAACTCGTACTGCGTGCTAGCTAGCACGACGGGGACGGAGTTTGTATACAGCTGTGTGCACGCTAAGTTACCGATGTTACCGATGTTGAACTTTATGACAGCCTCCCCTGTCATTCTCTCGCCTGTTGAAACTTCAGTCATGAAACTGATCAATGATCGGCTTTTCTCTCTTGTTTGTTTATCGCTAAACAACAGCAGCACGTTTAAGCTTGATCAGCTGTTGTTAGAATTCATTTGCTTTTAATTTCTAGTATCAGCTGATGTTTGCTGCAGCCACAGCTGTAAAAACGGCTGTTCCAAACCAGATGTCCTTACTGAATCATCAGAGCTGAACTGGTGATGGAGAAACAGGTTTACCCTTAGGTGACATGAATGAGTTGAAGGGAAATTACGAACTGTTTCTGAGAGAGGAATATACACCAAGCTCCTTTTTTTGTGTAGCTGACAGCTGGTAACTGTGCAGGGGCGGATCTAGCAAAGCTTTTGCCAGGGGGCCAGGTAGGGCATTAACAGAGAAAGGTGGACACAAAGATATACTTTTCTTTCTTACTCTCATATAAAATATTTAGCTTTTATTAAATAGTTATCTGAATCTTACAACCAAAGTTTGTATAATAATACACAAGATTGGCTGTAGACCATTGTTCATCATTCAGAACACTGTGTAAAAATAACAAAAAACAAAAAGTGAATGCAAAAGTGCATAAATATTTATTTTACGTGTTTGATGTGTGTGGCGGGGCGTGGTCTGCAGTGCCGCTGCAGGGGAGGTGGACCCACCTGAGCGGCACCTGCAATCACGCCTCTCGGGCGTAGTCTGTGCTCTCTCGGCTGTTTTTTGGGTGTGTGTTGGGCTGTGAGTTGAAAAGCTACAGCTGGCTGGGTGGGTACACCAACCATGTGTGAAAAGTGGTCCATAACGTACTGGTTCAAAGCGTGTTCGTGCAAACATTGTCGTGTCTGCCGTGGTACAATGGAACTTCTGCTCATGAACCTGTGTGCACAGCGTCTGCAAATCGGGGCTGTACAAAGTCACTTCATCTTTACCCAAAACTGTAAACTGTCATCTGTGAGGCGCGAGCGGTGTTTGTTTTTACCATAATTCATGGTGGAGAATGGCTGCTCTTCTGAGTTTTGCTGTCTGTAGCTGTATGAATGGCAAACTACACTGATTAGCAGCGGCATAGGCACACTTAAAATTTCTTCTGAAATTTTCGCTTTCTAGTTATTCTTATTATTATTATTCTTCAGTTTCCGCCTGAAATTTTGCAGCGAATCTCGCCCCGCAGTTTTGAGACAAGCTTCATATATGTGACCTCATTTTGTGCGGCTGGATCTGGAATGGTGTGCTATGACTTTTGGTGTTTATGAATTTTATAGTTTTTTAAATATTAATATTTTAGTGAAAATTTTCCCGCGCCTCTCTGCCTAACAGTTTTGACATTAGGGTTACATATGTTAGATCATTTTGTGCGGCTGGAGCTGGACTATTATGTCATGACTTTTGGTGTTTATGACTTTTATAGTTTTTGAAATATTTAGATTTTAGTGCAAATTTAGGCCAATTCATCTTTTGGCGCCAAATAAACAGACTTCATTTGTGGTGTGTTGGCGCCATCTTTTGGTCCCATTGAAACAAATTTCAAACTTCATTTGTGGTGTGTTGGCTCTCTCTAGTGGTATGCCGGGAGTGGTACAGCCTGTCTACCCTTATTTGGATACCGTAATGATGACAATATCAATGGCGCGCACAGCCTCGCTGCTTTCAGGAACCATTGGAGGTTTTAAGGTTGCGCGAACCATTGAATAGTTACGGTAAACACAATGGCTTCTATGCTTGGTGGAAAACTCCATATCCCACAATTCATAGCACACCTCTGCCGAGTTACACAATGGCGGCCACCACTTCGTTTTATATGTCTTTTATTAGTGTTTCTAGGTCACAAAATCAACTTTTAAGATATTTTCAGGCGAGAATGTAGGTAGGTAAACTTCAAATATCTGCTTGTTTTATCATATTAGCGACAGTGCTCTGACGACCTTGGTCCTGCCTGACAGCTAGCCGGCTACCTAGCTAGCTGCCGCACTTGGCTGCAAATGCACAGCGAGGGGACTCTCTCTCTCCTTTCACCTCCCCGGTCTCTCGCAAATGCTCGCACAGAATCGGAGTTACAGCTGGATGTGGAAAAAATAACTGAGTTGTTTGGTGGTGCTATAATGCGGAGCTACAACAGTGGGCAGCTATCCACCGGTGTATGACAGAAAGGACATGCCGCGACCGCCGATCGACCGGTGTTTGCTAACGCGGAGGTCAATCGTGGATCAGGGAAAGCGAAGGCAGGAGCGTGAGGTGCACTGAATTTCAGGTAAGAAGTTATGACCTGCACTCTATTTGGGTCAGATATAAACCGAGTTTAGGTGTAGTTTATTTAGCAACATTTCTCTTACGTGTTGCTGATAGCCGGCTAGCTAGCTAGCGCCGCTAGCTTAGCCAGCTAGCGCTGCTAGCGACCCTTCGTGAAAAACCACCCAGGCTTGGCTGATAGTGAGGTGGCTAAAATTTGTTTCATCGCCCGATCGCTCGGCAAGGGTCTGTGTCTTAGCTGGACTTATTTTTCATTTATATGGGCCGATGATGCTGGTCGATGTGGAAAAAATAACTGAGTTGTTTGGTGGTGGAGCTACAACAGAGGGCAGCTATCCACCGGTGTGTGACAGAAAGGACATGCCACGAACGAGACATACAAGGCGGTGAGGCTACCGCCGATCGACCGGTGTTTGCTAACGCGGAGGTCAATCGTGGATCAGGGAAAGCGAAGGCAGGAGCGTGAGGTGAACTGAATTTCAGGTAAGAAGTTATGACCTGCACTCTATTTGGGTCAGATATAAACCGAGTTTAGGTGTAGTTTATTTAGCAACAGTTCTCTTACGTGTTGCTGATAGCCGGCTGGCTAGCTAGCTAGCGCGGCTAGCGACCCTTCGTGAAAAACCACCCAGGCTTGGCTGATAGTGAGGTGGCTAAAATTTGTTTAATCGCCCGATCGCTCGGCAAGGGTCTGTGTCTTAGTTGGACTTATTTTTCGTTTATATGGGCCGATGATGCTGGTCGATGTGGAAAAAATAACTGAGTTGTTTGGTGGTGGAGCTACAACAGAGGGCAGCTATCCACCGGTGTGTGACAGAAAGGACATGCCGCGAACGAGACATACAAGGCGGTGAGGGTACCGCCGATCGACCGGTGTTTGCTAACGCGGAGGTCAATCGTGGATCAGGGAAAGCGAAGGCAGGAGCGTGAGGTGAACTGAATTTCAGGTAAGAAGTTATGACCTGCACTCTATTTGGGTCAGATATAAACCGAGTTTAGGTGTAGTTTATTTTCATTGTGCTGACTTTTTCAATCACTTACAATAACTCGTACTGCGTGCTAGCTAGCACGACGGGGACGGAGTTTGTATACAGCTGTGTGCACGCTAAGTTACCGATGTTACCGATGTTGAACTTTATGACAGCCTCCCCTGTCATTCTCTCGCCTGTTGAAACTTCAGTCATGAAACTGATCAATGATCGGCTTTTCTCTCTTGTTTGTTTATCGCTAAACAACAGCAGCACGTTTAAGCTTGATCAGCTGTTGTTAGAATTCATTTGCTTTTAATTTCTAGTATCAGCTGATGTTTGCTGGAGCCACAGCTGTAAAAACGGCTGTTCCAAACCAGATGTCCTTACTGAATCATCAGAGCTGAACTGGTGATGGAGAAACAGGTTTACCCTTAGGTGACATGAATGAGTTGAAGGGAAATTACGAACTGTTTCTGAGAGAGGAATATACACCAAGCTCCTTTTTTTGTGTAGCTGACAGCTGGTAACTGTGCAGGGGCGGATCTAGCAAAGCTTTTGCCAGGGGGCCAGGTAGGGCATTAACAGAGAAAGGTGGACACAAAGATATACTTTTCTTTCTTACTCTCATATAAAATATTTAGCTTTTATTAAATAGTTATCTGAATCTTACAACCAAAGTTTGTATAATAATACACAAGATTGGCTGTAGACCATTGTTCATCATTCAGAACACTGTGTAAAAATAACAAAAAACAAAAAGTGAATGCAAAAGTGCATAAATATTTATTTTACGTGTTTGATGTGTGTGGCGGGGCGTGGTCTGCAGTGCCGCTGCAGGGGAGGTGGACCCACCTGAGCGGCACCTGCAATCACGCCTCTCGGGCGTAGTCTGTGCTCTCTCGGCTGTTTTTTGGGTGTGTGTTGGGCTGTGAGTTGAAAAGCTACAGCTGGCTGGGTGGGTACACCAACCATGTGTGAAAAGTGGTCCATAACGTACTGGTTCAAAGCGTGTTCGTGCAAACATTGTCGTGTCTGCCGTGGTACAATGGAACTTCTGCTCATGAACCTGTGTGCACAGCGTCTGCAAATCGGGGCTGTACAAAGTCACTTCATCTTTACCCAAAACTGTAAACTGTCATCTGTGAGGCGCGAGCGGTGTTTGTTTTTACCATAATTCATGGTGGAGAATGGCTGCTCTTCTGAGTTTTGCTGTCTGTAGCTGTATGAATGGCAAACTACACTGATTAGCAGCGGCATAGGCACACTTAAAATTTCTTCTGAAATTTTCGCTTTCTAGTTTTTCTAATACAACCGATTGTCTCGCTGATGTTCTGAGGACTCTCCTGAGCATTAAGGAAACACGGATTCAGATTTTTCCTGGTTCCAATCTGATTACAAGTGTTTAAATAATAAAGTCACTGTGAGGGACAGTTTGGGAATCAGTGCTAATATAAAAGCAACTTCAGGGTCAATGACGGTGCTTCTAACTTTACTAAATAAAATCAAGCAAATAAAATATTTTGAATACAAAATAAAGATTTCATCAACAAATCATTGAAAAGCTGAACATCTGAACCACTTCAGAACGTCTCTCTGCTTACTGACTGCAGCACACGAGCTAGCTCCAAAGGTTCAGCCAATCCTCATAAACCCTGTTATCCCAGTTCGACCTGACAATGACCCACAGAGCTTCTTGTGATGTCAGGAACCCGGGCCTTTCTCAACCTGTAGATGCCTCCCAAGGTTACTGAAAAAAATTCATGTCAGTAGGTCAGCACTTGTTCCTGCAAGTTTCCTCTGAGGTCTGGACTCATGGATTCATGCTACTGTTCATTAGTCACCAGGGTGTCGAACTTCAGACGAGGTACTATCCCAACTATCCTTTTTAAAAGCTTTGACAAGTTGGCAGTTAATGTTGTCACTGGGCCTGTACTGTATAAGTAAACTGTGTGATGTGAAGAAACACTGTACACTCTATACTGCAATGATGTCTCCATAGGCTTTAAATATTCAGGAGCAGCCAAAACTAAGTCTTACTCAATATTGTGATGACTGTGACAAATATTTTATGCAAATAGACGATTTTGTCATTTTCATGCTGATGCAGCAGGGGTGAGGTAGTGTTTCCCACCCCTGTCATATTCACATGGTAGCTACTGGATATTGATAGTTATAAATGTGAATGTGTGTGTGTATTCTTATGTTCTGGGACTAAATGTTGTTTCAGTCAATTGTTTTCTTCCAATTATCATTTTTAAAAAACAAAACTGAAACACAATGGCTTTATGAACAAATGTAACTAAAAGTCCACGTATAGCCTTAACATTACAAAGAATATAAAATGCCAAAGCCAATCATGCCCCTCATTAGCAAATTGTAAAGATAAAGACAACATCATGAGTCATTGCTGGGACTCCCCTCCCTAAGGAGGATTCAACACAGATGTTTCAGCCCAAAGCTCAGACTTAAAGAAGCGGCACACTAAGCCAGCAGCTGTGCTACACACACGCGGTGTCGCCTCTTTGTTGCCAACTTTGTGTACCAGAGAGTTTTTTTCTCATTCATCTGACACGCGCACAAAGTCACGAAAGTCTTTTACTGCTGGGAAAACACTAAATTTTCATTTGATATATGTAGTGCTTTATCTGATAGGTCGAGCTTTGTGTGTCTGTCAGCAGACAAATGTGATCAGCAAAATAACATCACAACAGTCACAAACACAGCAGCTTTCATTATGGACCCCACTCCATGTGCTGTTACATATATTTGGACCCTGTGGATATTTTTAAAGCATCTGTGAGTGTTTAAACAAAAAGTCCGATGTTTTTAGCTGTAAAACGTTGCTGTGTGATGTTAGCACCGGGGACAAAAACAACCCGTCACTGCAACCATGTCCGTAGGTACAAACTATGATTTGCTGCTCCATACTCCCACAGTAACGTCCTGTTAACTAGTTGAGTTAAAACAAATCCTAATGCCATTCTAACTCTGGGGTTCTCATATATTTGACAGCTATTAGTCCTAATGTCAAACAGCTCGGTGGTTCAGCGGCACTACCCTGCACGATGAGTTAGTGTGTACTCACGTCTGGTCTCGGTGCTGGAGCCCTGCAGTCTGATCTGCTGCTGCAGGAGACACGAAGTCCTCGCAACTGAGGAGGGGACAGACAGAAAGGATCAATCACAGAGGTACTGACGAGTGAATCCGCACTGCTACACAAGAGCTGGCTAAAGGTAGCATTAGCTAGCTCGAAGGTCAAACACGGAGCATTTGACAGCTGAAGACGACACTGTATTGGTAGCACGTAAACGGACGCAGGCTAAAACGAATCACTGCAATTTACAGCCTGTATGTGGATTTATAGTTAACGTACTGTTAAAACTCCTTCCAAGACCTCCGCGGACAAACCGTACCAACGACGCCGCCATGTTGGCTTTCTCAAGTTTCCTCTTCGGGCCGAGAGCTGACAATTAGCGGCCAGTCGCCCCCTCGTGGACGGGAAGACAAATGTCACTCAATGTGCCCTGGAAAATGGTGGTCATAAATATTTTGTACTTGTAAATCAGGATGTGTATGTGTAAAAAGAATTTGTGTGTGTGTAAAAAGAATTTGTGTGTGGACTTAGCCAAAAAATACGTGTGAAACTCTGCACTCAAGTTTCAAGTTACAAGCACGAATTTTGACCCTGTTTTTCTTCCTTTCATCTGATTGGCCAATGTCATGTCAATCACAAATTTAACTATCCAATCAGAGAACAGGTGGGTTTGGCTGTCGGAGGGGCGCTTTTTTGAACTGCAGGTCCTTGAAGGGTAATACAGTTTGAAGCTGGAGGATCTCTACGTAAATATCCAATAGAAGCTAGGTCCCCAAACTTTCAGCAGCTGTTGAAAGGATAAAGTTGTGGTATATCAGTGGTTAGAAATACCATCATTACTTTAGGATTAGTTTAAAAGACACGTCCATCACTGACATGTTCAATATGATTACTATCAAAGGAGAAAATAAACCCTGTGTAGTTTAAAAAAGACCCTTTAATTTAATCAAACTGAAATGCTGCTGAACTGTGATGGACGTGTCTTTTAATCTTGTCAACATAATCCGTAATCACCTAAATCTGCCATTTATCATCTTGTAAAATGTTCCCTCTGCTTCTGTTGCACATCTCGCTGACACTCTCTTCTTCACCTGTCCTGTGCAGCTGGTCCAACCCCTGCATGCCTCCTTAAACTGGTGTGTTTAAATCTCTTTACCTCTGTTGTGAACTTTACACAAAGTTTGTGGTAACAAAATCAAACTGATGAAGATCTCCTTTGAAAAACACACACTCACGAGACAAAATAAAAACAGACTTCTCAAAGTAAAAGCAGAGCCCTCACAGTTGGTAGTACAAAACACAGTGACAACGTGCGTATTAGATACCCTCACTCCAAAAGCATAAATACATATATAAAAAATGAATCTCCAAGAATATCATCCTAAAAAATGGCACTGAGGGGGGTGTTACAGTGAAAAAAAAGCAGCTAAATT
This sequence comes from Pelmatolapia mariae, assembly GCF_036321145.2. Taxonomy (NCBI): domain Eukaryota; kingdom Metazoa; phylum Chordata; class Actinopteri; order Cichliformes; family Cichlidae; genus Pelmatolapia; species Pelmatolapia mariae. The sequence goes on from NC_086227.1 coordinate 659,503, forward strand.
TTCATCAGAAAATGCTGAATTTGAGTAAAAACAATGCTCTGCAGTTTGATGCTGTCGTTACAGACAAAGCGGATGTTTAAAGCATTTGGACGGGCATTTGAAATGCTGTAAGTCTCCTTATCAGCTGGAAATATTAAAGCCATAAAATGACTTTTGAGAGTGGATAAAAACTATTGAACAACATCAATGTTGAGCCTGTTCCAAAATTTGAATGTACATGTGTTGAAGGTGCGGCTCTTGTTGAATTATTAAACATATTTTTCTTCAATCTTTCGAGCCATAAAAAACAAAACAACTTTTAATTTTCTTCTGCTTGAGTCTCGGCCTCAGGTAGTTCTACTTATCATTGCTGAGTCAGTTGTCTGTTTGTGCTACTTTTTTCAAGGAACAGTTGATTATTGGTGAGGGTGACTTTATGTGTTTGGTTACTTAAGTGGATGAACTGTGGAAAGTTTAACCTTACATGCATAGATCTGACAGTACAGCTTCTGAGGTAACTGTTTACAAAATGTTGTATCCTATCCAAAGGTTCTTTACAATGTTACATTGAGAAACATTATCCTTAACATATTTCACCCTCATAAAGTACTATGGCCGTCACACTGTCATTTAGAATTGTTTAAATAACTCGTGTCTTAAGTCCTTCCATCAGACAGAAAATAAAAAAGCTGCATGATTCACTTTTACATCACAAAATGTTAGAAATATAAGCCGTTCATAACAACCTGAAAGGTTGGGAGTTGAAAATGCAAACCAGTGGAAGCAGAAGTAGAAGACTATAATGTCACAGAGCACACAGTGTCTATTATTGTGTAGACATGTATAAATAAGAGCTTAATAAAGACGCTTCATTTCTTAAGAAATATGCATGTGGAGTGATCTTTATCAAAAGTAGAAGTCACATCTGTGGCTATACCATTGTACACCACAACTTTAAAAATCTATAGTGTGTGAGGCTGTGCAAATAAAGGGGGAGTTGTCCTTCTTGAACCTGCTGTTGTGTTGCTTTTTGAGTGTTTGAACCCAGTGTGTGACAAACCATCTGTTGGGGGTTGTGGATTTGACACCTCAGCATTGTGAAAGTGGGGAAACACACTTCTGGCTGAGCATAAGATTTCTGCTTACAACGTAGAATCTCAGTTCTAAATGAAATTCAAAATGTTTTTTGTAAGTGTGGCTAATGTATAATTTGACTTCTAAAGCATACACCCACACACAAGAACAACAACACAGAGAAAAAGAAGACGGGGTAGTTTACTAGCATCATAAAAACACAATCATTCATCTTCCAACTGTATCTTTCTGTTCTGACTTCAGAGTCCTTGCTTGTTTACTGCTCTGTACTTTGGGAGTCATACTGTTGTGATACTGGGAGAAAAGGGTAAGGTTTGATAGACTAAACCATTACACACAAAACTTCAAAAACCTAGAGAGTGTGTGAGACTGCTAGCTGTGTTGTCCAGCAATAAACTTATCTACGTGTTAGTAAAGAGTGACTTGTACTGCTGTCCCATTAAGCAATGGTTTTTCACTGCAAACTATAAAAGGAATCTGGGTTTAAATAGAACATAGTAGTGTTGGATTAAGTGTAGGAAACACTAGTATAAGGTGTCTATGAAACAAATCTCCTTCAACATTCACAATGACCAAAGTGAGGACTACAGGCATTTCTCTCAGTCAACTGATTGTGTTTAGGGAAAAAGCAGCTAAATACACTGAGATTGCTCCACATTGTTAGTGAGCTGTGGGTTTCGTCAAACTTGGAGTGAACAAAAGCAGAAAAACAGTAAAAGATTCGGACATTGAAATTCTGGTTTATTTCATGAATACAATGAAACATTTTAGTCCACAGAGCAAAGTAGCATACATGATAAATGGATACACATAACACAGACAGTGAGGAGTAAAACTCATTGTCATACCAGACGTTATATTCTGTAAACTTAAAATAAACCCCTGAAATTAGAGTTTAGTGTTTTAAGTCTTCTATTAAAAACATGAGTCAACACTTCTTTCTCCCGGCAGCATTGCTGAAGTGACACTTTAACGACGCTTAAATTCGCAGTCGTTATGATGATAAAACATATTCTCTCATTAACAAATGTCTGCACTGTCACTTGTCATGAAAATGTCCAGAGTCGGGGTTCAAGCTTCCTCTTCAATCACCACTGATCATTATTAGAGCCCACAAAAGATTTTTCACATTATCCCCATAAACAACATGCGTTTATAGAAATCATTGTGACAGAAAGATTTAGATTCTTGTTTCACAATGTGCATGAACTTTCATAGTTTCATAGTTATAAAGTATAGAAAAGATTACATTTGTTCCAATGTATGAAATACACTTCTTGTAAAACAAAAAAAAAAGTTGATTCGAAATGCATTAAAAAAAAAAAAAGCTCCTGCCATCACCTTTCTCCTGTACACACACACACACACACAGCATTACACTCACTCACTCACACACACACACAGCATTACACTCACTCACTCACACACACACACAGCATTACACTCACTCACACACAGAGAGACAGAGACAGAGAGAGAGAGAGAGAGAGAGAGAGAGAGAGAGAGAGAGAGAGAGAGAGAGAGATGGATTTTCTCTCTTTAATATGAACATAAATTCAATTTTTTGCCTTTGCTTCAATGAAAATGTGTCTTTAAATCTACGATACCTTTCCTGTTCAGAAAGTTTGCTGACATAGTAAAGAAGTGGTTAGGGAACTCAGTAAGTATGAACAACAATAGCTTAGGGACACTTTCTCAAATAAAGAGGATTTCATCATCTGCAGTTCGTGAAAAAAAAGTGCCACATTAAAAACAAATCAGCAGATCCACAAATTATGGATACAGACTTATCAGCATACAGTTTAAAGGCATGCATTAGAGTGCATTGGTGCACACTTGGGCATCTTGTATTTAACATGGTTATACCACTGTGAATTTTGCTATATAAATATGCTCAAGAGTCTAGAGTGTGACATCCAGCTAAAAATCGAAAATATATATTTTTAAATGAGTCGCCTTTTAAACAGGGTTTGAATAATTAGCGCTGACAGACAGACATACATACATACCGTGTGAAAGGATGTCCTGGAGCAGAGACGCACGCTGTATTGTTGCTTTTCTCTTATGCATAAGCAACGCCAGCATGTCAGAAACGCTCTGTGCGGGCAAAGCCGGTTCCAACGCACGTCGAGGCATCAACTGGCCTTTCTGCCGGCTGGCTGGACCCTCAGCTTTCATGCTGGGATCTGCAGCACAACTTCGCACTGGCCACTGGGGCAAAATGGATTCAAAACTTTGAAGTACTAGTTTGGTTCTTCACTGCTCGCAGAGAATTAACAATTAAAGAAAGCGATCCAGCACGAAACACAATTCAAACAGCACAGTCGGTATTGTCCACAACCACGCTCAGTTTCACAAATAAACAAAAAGCTTGCACCAGCCATAGACACAGGAGGGAAAACTTCCCAGAAACTGACATTGTAATAAATTAATCACGCTAAAGTCGCCTCTACGCCTTTTTGGAAAGGTCCAGAGCCTTTATACAGAGCATATGCCAAGCAGACTTAGTGCGAGATAAAAAAAATATGTAGCCTTAGAATTTAACATCTAGAGTTTAAAGAGACACACAGGTCAGTACCTTCGCTATTGTCTCTAAACATTAAGATCCATTAAAAATCAGTTTTATCAACAGAGGACCCATGAAACGAGCAAAGCTGACAGGTCTGAAGAGCACGGTGCATGCTCTCATTTCACAAGTTGACCTACATTTTCCAGAAAGACAGAAAGACCACACAGTTAAAACCTGTAAAAATACTAAATTAAGAGTTTCGCACTATGTTTCACCAAGTTAAAAAACAAATCCAGCAAAGCTGCTTCTACCAAAAGCATTTATCTTTCAGATCAGTGTCTAAAAAGCACCATTAAAAAAATGTGATCCTGCATTTACAAAAGTAACTCATTCACAGTGAAAACCAAAACGCACACAGCGTTTGGTAAACAACATTAAAATAATGTATTGCACATCTGTGTTTTAAAAATGGCATCAAAATTCAATGCGTATTTTCTCTAAAAAATTTACGGTCGAATACACAAACTAACGTGCGGGTGTCAGGCTCAAGGATAGAGTTTGCTGGCTTTTATAAACCTTTATGCCTCTTCCCCCACCCCAAAGCGCAGACCTCAAATTCACCTTAACTATCCCCTCCCCAAAGTGCAGTTGTTAAAAAACACACAAAATCTACCATTTCGGTTAGAGTGTGTAAAAACACTATTGCAAAAGTAACTCCTGTTTGTATATATTCACACTGAAAACTAAAACGCATCGGCTGATAAACACTAATTAAATAATGCGTTGCACATCTGTGTTTTAAAGAATGTCTGGGAACGCCCTAACCCTAACGCCAGGACCGCCACCTACAACGCGGGTCTCGCCACTGGCGATATGAGCGCCTACAAAGCGGCCTCATACGGCGTGCGGCGCGCGGTGAGAGATGCTAAACGCCGGTACCGGGAGCGTGTGGAGTCCCACTTCCACCAGGGCGACACACGGAGTATGTGGCACGGACTACGCACCATTACGGACTACAAACCCAGGGACACTGCGCCGATCAACGCCGACTCTGCATTCACCAATGAGCTGAACCAGTTCTACGCCCGTTTCGAGGTTAGCCAGGCGGCTAATGCCATCTACCGCCTGACTACCGAGGACAGTGACGTCATCAGCGAGAGACCGGTGACCAGCATCGCGGAGCATGACGTCCGAGCGGCATTGAGGAGAGTGAACACAAGGAAAGCAGCGGGGCCAGACGGCATCACCGGCCGTCTGCTGCGCTGCTGTGCTGACCAGCTAGCAGGTGTGTTCACTTACATCTTCAACGAGTCCCTGGCGAAGTCTGTGGTCCCCACATGCTTCAAAAGATCCACCATCATCCCGGTGCCCAAGAACAGCAAACCCTCATCCCTGAACGATTACCGGCCAGTTGCGCTGACCTCGGTAGTAATGAAGGTGTTTGAGAGGCTGCTGAAGAACATCATCTCCTCCTCCATCCCAGACACCACAGATCCGCTCCAGTTCGCCTACCGACCCAACAGATCCACTGAGGACGCCGTCGCCCACGTCCTGCACACCACCCTCAGCCACGTGGACAAGAAACAGGGTAACTATGTGAGAATGCTGTTTGTTGATTACAGTTCAGCGTTTAACACAATAGTGCCCTGCAGACTGTTCACAAAGCTGAGGGATCTGGGACTCAACAGCCGTCTGTGTGCGTGGGTGTTGGACTTCCTCACTGGCAGAACTCAGGTGGTGAGGGTGGGTAGGTGTGTCTCCGACAGCATCACCATCAACACAGGAGCACCACAGGGGTGTGTCCTCTCGCCACTGCTCTACTCCCTCTATACCTCAGACTGTGTGGCCACCCACGGCTCCAACACCATTGTGAAGTTTGCTGACGACACAGTGGTGTTGGGCGCCATCTCCAACAACGATGAGGCGGCCTACATGGATGAAGTGAAGAATCTGGCATCATGGTGCCAGGACAACCACCTCCAGCTGAACGTCGGCAAGACCAAGGAGCTGGTGGTGGACTTCAGAAGGAGTCAGCACAGAGACTACAAGCCCATTATCATCAATGGAGCTCCAGTGGAGAGGGTGCAGTCCTTTAAGTATCTTGGTGTCCACATCTCCTCAGACCTGACATGGGCTGCCCACATTCAGGCCCAGACCAAAAAGGCTAGGCAGCGCCTGTATCACCTACGACAACTGAGGAAGTTCAGGGTCTCTCCAAAGATCCTCAGGATCTTCTATACAGGCGCTGTGGAGAGCATCCTCACACAGAACATGACATCGTGGTTTGGAAACAGCTGTGTGAAGGACCAAAAAGCTCTCCAGAGAGTGATCCGTACAGCAGAACGCTGCTGCAGGATTGCTCTCCCCCCGCTTCAGGACACCTACACCAGGAGATGCCGGACTAGAGCAGCGCAGATACTGAAGGACCCGTCCCATCCTGGCAACAAACTGTTCCAACTTCTACAATCTGGTAGAAGGTTCCGCATCATCCGGGCAAGGACAGAGAGACTCAAGAGGAGCTTCTATCCTCAAGCCATCCGGGCCCTAAACCAACCCCCCCCCCCCACACACACACACACACACACACCCGCCCTCTCACATCATCTATAATTGACTGAGACTCTCCTCCAGACACTCAATTCCTTTAACTTTAAATATGTTTATATTGTCCATTCTGTAAAATAGTCAGATGTCTATTCATATTAATGTACAGAATTCACCTGCTTGCTGCTACTACTGCACATTCACCCAATGTATATACTATATATATATATATTTATAATGTTATTCCTCTACCCCCCCCCCTTTTTTTGCACATGTTGAGGAGCGTGTCAGGATACATTTCACTGTGTGTTATACTTGTATAACTATGCATGTGACAAATAAAGAACCTTGAACCTTGAACCTTGTAAGCCCTCGCGTATTTTTGTTTTAATTATTTTAAATTTTAACTCAAAATTAATGCGAACTAACGGCGCTGTTCTTAGGTGAAAGGTTTTTTTGGGGGGGATGCAATTATTTAATGAAAGGGATAAAAGTTTGGTCTCTCTCCACATCCTTATTCACCATTTCTTGAGATAAACGGCGTCTTAAAGTCTGAAACAGCCAACAATGAGTTGTTAGAAACAATGCAACAATGTTGGGGAGTCGCTTAACTAACTGTAGAAAATCTGCTTATAAAACACACTGCCGTTTCAGTTCGATTGTCTGACAACAAAAGTCTTTCTATAGGATAAAAACACAAAGTCATTCCTGTTTGTATAAATTTACCATGAAAAGCCAAAATGCCTACAGCAGCTGATGAACCTAATTAAAACGCACCCCGCTAAGAGAAGACAGAGCATGCGCAGTGGACCACAGGAAGTGCCCCTTTTCGGAAGAGCGAAAACGCGAGCATGAGAGTGCATGTGCGCGTGCTTGTACGTGCACAAGATGTCAGTTTTTTAAGCTCGGCAAAAGGGGTGTGGGGGGCAATCCCCCCAGGCAAAACCCCCACCCCTCCCCTGACCCCCTGACCCCCCACCCCCCACCCCTCCCCCCAAAAGGTGTCATATATATTCTTCTAATGTAGTAAGCTCCAATACTGAAACCACCACACTCACACTGCAATGGGGTACACAAGATTTAGTGTTCTTCCTCCAAGTCAGACTACAGGCTGAGGACACAAGTCTGGCCTGGAATCCAAGGCCCAAAGCCACCAGGGTCAGGATTGTTAGCCTGGTTACAAACAGGGAAAGGTGGTCACTCAGAAGAACAAGTAGCCAAAAACATATCAATCCCACATCTTCCTGAGAAAGGCTTTCCATCCACTTTATCAGGCCTGGCGTTTGTTAGAGGATTGGTCTCTACACCAGATCCTGGGGCTTCCACTCTCAAATTCAAACTTTTCCAAATCTTGACCAATTTCCTTTCTTTGGGCACAGAGGGTCTCTAATCCAATCTTTTTGTCCCAGCAGATCCACATGAATCCCAATTAAAACGAGTCCTCCCTCCAGCATCATTAGATTATTTTAAAAGCAAAACCAGGTTTAAAAAAAAAGTTATTTAAAATGTGCACTTTTCATCCTGGAGTCTCCAAGTTCAACTGGCTTCCCTGCTGCAACAGTGTCCCACAAAAAAAAAAAAACAACAACCACCCCCTCCTTCCAGTTTCCTCTGCTCCCTGTACTCAACTCCAAATAGCTGGCAGCTGGACTAGAGCAGAACCTCCACTCCCACATGGATGTGGCCGACACCTCACAAAGACAAAAGCACCAAAGCAACCCAAATGTTTAGTGGAGAATTCTCTCAGTTCTTTTCCACCATGCCACACTCTGCAACATATGCAAGAGTTATCACACCAGACACAAGAGCAGAAGACAAAATTAAATGGCAGTATTGGTAACTCACTGTTCACTGAATACAAGGAAAATTCAGTCATTTTCATTAAGGTCTTATAGGCAGAGAGAGATTTAAGGTTGAAAAGTGATTTATAACAAGTCCCCACACAAGTACAGATAAAGCGTTAAAAGCACCTTACCAACAAACAAGAAGTGCAATAAATTAGTGAGATAAGATACACACTGTATGAGTTCAGAGGCCAGATAAGAAAAATTGTTAACAATTTACTTTTAAAATATGCAAAAGCATATCTTTATTGAATTGTGCGAGTCTTAAAATGGTAAGAATATTTTTTTTTCTCCTTCAGTCTGAACTAGAGGTCCCCGTCACCATTAACGTGTCTTCATGACCATCCAAGTAAATACCATGGGTGTATCTACGTGGATGAGGGGTAGCAGTAGCAGCCACCAATAGATTTTTTTTTTTCATTATCTTGATCTCCCAGGAATCATGTAATATGATGATGATGATGATCTGTGGGGTGACATTAAAATAGCCAGTCTTCCTTTTAACTGTAAACCAAAAGAGAGAAAAATTAAAGAGATGCCAGTTGTGTTGAGTTCTGACTGCACCCTTAAACCTGACTATCAGTCGTCCATCTTTAAAAACTTGTACACAAAACCGTGTCTTGTCCTTGTAGCCGTGTATTAAACACAGTTAGCTGTACTAATGATACACATGAGGTTTAAAGCTTTGCACTGTCATGATTTTGCTGTGTGCGGGCCCCTCGGACGGAGACGAGGAAGTGCTGGCCGAGCTCTCCAGAACCCCCAGCGGAGACGGGCACAAAACCAGCAGCATATGGTTCTGTGGCAGACATGAAGGTAGCTGGAGCTGCGCAGGGTACTGGCTCTGCCCAGGCATTGATAACACAGTGCACTCTCAGTTGGCTCCTTAGCCTCCAGGGATCCAGAATCAGCTACGGGCTGAAACCCAGCCTCTGGGGAGGCCCTGGAGCGAGTTACTGTCTCTAAGGTAGCCAGTTCATGAGAAACTCCTAGGGTTAGGGTGAGGCTTTCTCCCTGCAAGGAATGGGTGGGTGAGAATGTTTTGGGGACACAGGAGACTGAGCTGAGGGCAACACGGCTACAGGCCGGGCGGCTAACTGGGCTACAGGCCGGGCGGCTAACTGGGCTACAGATCAACATGTTCTCACTCCTAACTCGTCATACGTGCGACGCCCATACAGCATGTATCACTTCTCAGTTATTTATTGCACTTCTTGCTCGTCAGTGAGGCACTTTTAGTGCTTTATCTATGTTTGTGTGGGGACTTGTTATAAATCAGTCTTCAACCTTTAATCTCTCTCTGAAAATGACTGGGATTAAATGCAGTATAATCAACTTTCCTGAACGTGTGTCTTGTCGTGATCTCCAGTGCTGCCATTTCATAGGATCTCCTGTCCAGGGCTTCTCAAACGTTGGTTGTTTTTATAACTCATCTCACCTTCTGCTCTTGTGTCTGCTGTGATAAGCCTTTTATACTCACCCATTTTATTTCCATTTCTGTTTCTCACTATTTTCCTTAACAAGATTAAACCAGAGTCAATGTATGACTCAAGTATGTGAGGAAGTTCTACACTAATTGGTACCTGCGGTCTTTCTTCTGTTACATACCATAGGTAAAGTCATACATATCAAGACATGTATTCATTGTGAAGCATCCTGATGATGAGTAACCAAGTGTTTCTTCCTGGTCTCAGGTACAGCAGTGATCTCTGCTCCTGTTGTCTTGGGCGCTGTTGGCTTCACCTCAGCTGGAATAGCAGCTGCTGTGGCCAATGGAGGAGTGGCAGCAGGTAGTGCGGTGGCTGTTTTCACTCAGCAGGTAAATAAATAATTAGATGTTTTATTAGGATTTTAACTTGCAACAACATGCAAAAAGAAAAAGTTCATGAAAATATCACAATTTTAGATTAGATAATGACACTATTGTATCATTATGATAATAAATATAACAATGACATCGTCAGTGATATCATTAATGATAACGATAACTAATGATGATGATAAAGATACAGTACACTGTGATCTCAGCAGGACTGAAGTGATATTTACTTATTAGGCACAAAGCAGAAGTATTTCTCAGCTTCTTTGTGTAATGGTGCTGCTGGTGCAGCTGGTCTGTAGCTACTGCTGGAGCAGCAGTGGGATGGTTGGCGAGTTTCATCAGCTGGAAATCATGAACAATACTATATTTGCTTTATGCCGAAACTGGAAGTCTTGTTATTCTGCTCAAGCTTGTTTTCATCATCATCATCATCATAATGAACACATATGATTTCATTATGTTCATTAGGATAAATTTCTATTAAAATGAAGTATTATGGTGCATGTCAGGTTCCAGCGTTTTGAGTTCTTTGTGTCTTTGTGACTTAGTATTGTTATCTGATGTTTAAGGTTCTCTTTGTTATCTTAGTTTATTCCCTAGTGTGCTACTTTAGGTTTCTTGTATTAAGTCATAGTTGTATTAAGTCTCTCTGCCCAGTCTGCATCTCTGTGTATTTCCTGTTTTATTGTGAAGGGCCTTGTCTTATGTCAGTGTATTCCGTTTTACTTCCTCTGGGTCTCGTCTGATTTCTCCTAGCTGTGCTCCCCTTCTGTGTCTCATTCCCCTCGTTATTCCCCAGTGTATTTAAGCCCTGTGTTTCTCTCTGTCAGTGTTGCGTCATCCCTCATTGCTGTGTGATTCTCCCTGTGTGTTTAGGTTCTTCCTTCCCACTTTAGTTTTGCGTTGCATGTCTTTTCCCCTTGCCAGTCAGTAAAGCTGTGGTTTTGAGTTTATCCCTCATGTCTGAGAGTCTGCATTTTGGGTCCAACTCCTGCCCGCACACAGCCAAATCATGACAAAACGACACGACCACAAAATGGACTCAGCAGACTCACGTTTTGCCCCAGAGGAGGAATGGTTAGAGCAGGTAGGGGATTATTACTGGAGGATAATCCACGCTGCGGATCCCTAAAAGAGGCAACTGGAGGTAGTGTTTGTTGATCACTTCCTGTCGTCTACTATATGTCCAGTAAATTTCTTGGACATTAAAGGGTTAAAACAAGTTGTCATGGATTTGAGAACAAGCATCTGTTTTGAAGTGTTTGGCATGGGTGGCCCAGGCAAGGAGGACTCGGCCACCCTTCTAAAAACCCTCGCAGCTTGGTTGGCTCAATCAGTAGCTGCCCAGTTAGTTCAGCCTGTAGCCCAGTTAGCCGCCCGGCCTGTAGCCGTGTTGCCCTCAGCTCAGTCTCCTGTGTCCCCAAAACATTCTCACCCACCCATTCCTTGCAGGGAGAAAGCCTCACCCTAACCCTAGGAGTTTCTCATGAACTGGCTACCTTAGAGACAGTAACTCGCTCCAGGGCCTCCCCAGAGGCTGGGTTTCAGCCCGTAGCTGATTCTGGATCCCTGGAGGCTAAGGAGCCAACTGAGAGTGCACTGTGTTATCAATGCCTGGGCAGAGCCAGTACCCTGCGCAGCTCCAGCTACCTTCATGTCTGCCACAGAACCATATGCTGCTGGTTTTGTGCCCGTCTCCGCTGGGGGTTCTGGAGAGCTCGGCCAGCACTTCCTCGTCTCCGTCCGAGGGGCCCGCACACAGCAAAATCATGACAGTGCAAAGCTTTAAACCTCATGTGTATCATTAGTACAGCTAACTGTGTTTAATACACGGCTACAAGGACAAGACACGGTTTTGTGTACAAGTTTTTTTAAAGATTTTTTAAAGAGAATCACACGGCAATGAGGGATGACGCAACACTGACAGAGAGAAACACAGGGCTTAAATACACTGGGGAATAACGAGGGGAATGAGACACAGAAGGGGAGCACAGCTGGGAGAAATCAGACATGACGAGACCCAGGGGAAGTAAAACTGAATACACTGACATAAGACAAGGCCCTTCATAATAAAACAGGAAATACACAGAGATGCAGACTGGGGAGAGAGAGAGAGAGAATACATGAAGGAGTACAGGAATGCACCAGAACTAACACCACAATATAAGTACAGACACAGAGGGCGACTATACAAGGGAAAGCTATAAAATACTCAGGGAACTATACAGAATACAAGAAACCTAAAGTAGCACACTAGGGAATAAACTAAGATAACAAAGAGAACCTTAAACATCAGATAACAATACTAAGTCACAAAGACACAAAGAACTCAAAACGCTGGGTCGAGAGACCCAGGAACCTGACATGCATGTCCAAAGTCTTGCATGGTATGCATACTCAAGACATCACTGAATGCACACATTAATAAGGCATGTAGACACACCTATCATTCACATTGGCATGCAGTAAAATCAAATGTGAGATCAGAAAACCTTTGAAGCTTTGGTTAAAATTAAAGATGTGTTATGCAAATACCAGTTCACATCTGAATAAATAACAAATATATGTAATATATAAATTAATGTGTCCCCCTGCCTCTAATTTTCCCCACTTTTTAAGAGCCTTGAATAACATTATGGTACAAAATTTTCACCAAAGGTTCAAGTGCAAATAAGCATCCTGCTAAAGCACTACTACTGTACTACAATAGTAGTGCTTTAGCATGTAACACCCCAGTTGCATCTCTAAATATATAATTAGGTGCTTTATTTTATGAGAGAATAAGTTATTTTTTATTGCTGGCAACATATAGTTTTTTTTCTATAAATTCTAATAAAAACTAGTGTTACACATCTAAAAGTGCACTAACAGATGTGGGATTTTACTACACAGGAAAAAGAGGAACATGATGAGTTTCTTTATGTTATCTCCAATCCCTCTTCTTATCAGTTGATGCTCTTACATACACCCACACTCTCTCCATCTCTGCCTTTCTCCTGGGTGTAGGGCCATCTCATGTCATGCTGTGCAGTCCAGAGGCATATCGCCTAGGAAGCAGTGCGAGGGAAGACAGGCATGACGGAGGGTGACAGAGCTGTGCAGCAGCCATGAAAGATGCAGAAAGTTAAAAACCAGAAGACTTTTCTTTTTTGGGGAGGGGGGGTTAAGTTCTACTTAGAGTAAAGCTGAATCCAAGGCTCCTTACTTCTCTTCCTCTTTGTTAAACTCTTCATGAGTGTGATAAATAAAGGTCTGTATGAATGAGTGGGTGAAAGGGGCTTGTAGTATGAAGCCCTTCGAGTGGTTAATAAGAGAAAAAAAGTACAATATAAATGCCACTCTTTATTGTCTAACCAGGCAGCGATAAAAAAGAGTAGAAAAATAGAAATTCACGTTAGTAATTCATAAACATTCATTTAATGTTTGCAGTGATTTATCCAGATAAAAGTCATCTTATCTCTCTGATTATCTTAATGCAAATAATGGCATTAAGATAACTATCAGGATTTCCTTAGCTGGTAGATTTTAGACAACATCATACGCTCACCTGCCTTAATTCTTCATGGCATATATTCAAGGTGCTGGAAACATTCCTTGGAGACTTTGGTCCATACTGACATGATATCATAATACAGTTTGATTTGCTGGCTGCGTATGATCCATCATGCAACTCTTCTATTCCTTTACATCCCAAACAAGTGTCTTTGTGGGTTACTTTTGCCTTCCTCAATTTTAAACAAACCATAAACAATGCAAAGTTTTTGTCTCAAGATTTTTTTTAAAAATTACATCTTCTCACTAAATGCAGCAAACATAGTTTTTAAAAAACATAAAACTAGTTTGGTTTATCAATTAGTAAAATCACAAAAATAAAATAGTCTCTATATTGATGTTTCTAACGTAAAAATGGAAACATTTTATTTACTTTTACACAGAAAAAATGTAAACATAATATGCTGAGATGCCATCTTTATTTAAAAGATAAAACTACTGAAAACTAGCTTTATGCTGTACAAACATATCAAAAATGTGATGAAATTAGTGTAAAATGACAGAAGAAAAGGAATTTTACTGTAATTTTACATTGGTTTGTTTATTCATTAACAGATATGTTGTAAAATTACAGAGGTTTGTCACCACAAAACTGGTGGAAAAATGGTATCAATGTTTTTTTATGAGTGTATAAAATCTGCAAGTATTATGTCAAAAGGTATCATTACGCTAATTTCACAGTTGATGTATTTCATATTACCAAAATTGGTAAAAGTTATAATAATAACAATAGAAACTATTGAACCAACTCTTCCCTCTCATGATATTAAGAGGAGAGTGGACTTGCTAGCAATGCTAATGGCTGAGGTGATGTTAGCAGTTTTAGCTTTTCAGCTACCTGTGCAAAATAATTAGCATTAAGTAGTATGCCTCTTTGGATTTAGACAGATTTATCTGTTTACCTATTTAAATGTCCCCTGTTCCCACATTTGATCTTCTTTCTCTCGGCAGATTCATTATGACTTGTTGGTGGTAAGGGCTCGTGAAAAGGTGAGTTTGCACCATACGCGTTTTAGGGATGTTCAGAAATTACACTTATATTTACGTGAAAACCCTGAAAGATTATATATATATACATACATACATATATATATGGAATGAAATTTGAAAATATAGAATGAAACACTTGAGTATATAGAATGAATGAACCTCATGTTTAGAGTTAAGGTTTTTCTGAATTTTCTGCCTTTACATTTGGCATCAGCTGAACTATTTCAGTATTTTGTAGAGTTTGACAACTATTTTTTTCTGACAGCTGTTCAAACCACAAATGGTACAAATAATTTTGAGTCTATATTGCGTCAACTTGAAGATCATATTTTCATTATTGCAACATTTCTAGCTCCCAGAATATTTTTTAAGGATTTTTTTGGTAAATCTTTTTTTTTTTTTTTTTACGGTGCACATTGTGAGATTTTGTTTTAATAGTTCAAGACCTTATTATGCAGGGGGGTGGCTGTGGCTCAGGTAGAGCAGTTCATGTACTAACTGGAAGGTTGGTGGTTCAGTCGCTGCTGCTCCAGATACTGAACCCCGAGTTGTACCTGATGCATACACAGGAGTGTGAATGTGTGTGAATGTTAGACAGAAGGCACTTGGACATAAAATAACATGCTTGCGAGAATGGGTGTGTGAATGGATGAATCCGGTATGTTGTATTAAGCGCTTTAAGCGCTCAAGTAGACATAAAAGTGCGAAGAAAAGCATTATATTAGAACCAGTCTGTTCACCATTTATCATGCACCCAACAGTAGTGAGATGCAGACTGTTTCCTGGAATGTGCATGCATGGGACACTGTAACAGCATGAGGATCCCACAATGCAATGCAGACATAACACATAATGTACTGAAACATACTCACTATAGCTGAGATCCAATGTCAATAACACTTTAGTTGGAGTGCTCATACTTGATTTTATTGTTTACATTTGTCAATAAATCAGTGGAGCATCTCAAACAAGATCAAACAAGGATGTTTTAGCCACTGCCAATGTGTCTAAAACAAGAATACATAAACTGGGAGGGGCATGCTGGGGACTGTGTCCGATTTTGGAGTTCTAATTTAGACAATACAACACTTTCATAAATGAATATCTTACATCATAAAGTCTAAATTATTTTCACTTGTAAGGTTGTTATTTAAATAAATCTAACTTATACTCACTTACTTTCAAAGCAACTGTTCTAATATCATCTAAAATTGAATCTGCCTGACTCAAAGTCCTTACTGTCGTCCCTTTGGTTATAGTTTGGTCACAGTGTTCTCTTTGCTCTCTTCCTTTTCTGACCTGCGTGTGAATATTGTCAGGATTACTGGGATGAAAACAAGGCCGTGAACCATCCCGATAAACATGACAAGAAAAAAAATCTTAAAAAATGTTCTAAAGGTGTTAAACTTTGATACAGACAACACTGACAACCCAAAAATGGTGGACAAGCCACCTTGGAGGGTGGGGAACCCCAGATGTGTGAGAGCATCCACAGCCTTTGCATTGGGATCCGTCTTTTTGCTGGAGACAAAGGCGTAAGACACGTGAGCGGAGAAATCGACAGTGAAGCCAATGCAGACGGTGAAAATGATCATGGATATGGAATCCAGGCTGATGTCCCAGAGCGCCATGAAGCCGGTCACGCCTACAGTCACTGAACCAATCGAACAAGTCACCAGAAATGAGCAGACAGGGTTAGGAATAAGCAGGAGAGAGACGATGAACATCACAGCTGTGATCACACCAACATTTTTGATCGTGCTGCTCACTACAACATCATACTGGTCAAAGAAGATGAATTTCTGGTCATAGACTAATAAAGAAGCTGCTCTGCAATCAGCTGAGGTGGACCGAAGTGCTTTAAGTGCATAAAGTTCCATGCTGCCACTGTCAATATCAACCATCTGTATGAAAACTCGGGAGGCGTGGATGACATCTCCAGTGATGTTCACATCTTGCTGGTAGAAAAGGAATAATTCAAAAAAATGAGGGAGATTTTTGAGGAAGGCATCTTTATCATTAAGGGTTAAATTATTTGCCTGCCCATACAACAAATAAGAGTCCAGCCAGGATGAAAAAATGTCTCTATCTACAATGTGGAGCCCTTTAAAGTCGTCAATGCATGCCTGGAGTTCGTGCCGCTTGGTTTCATCCCAGTATGGAAAAGGCTCACTGATAATAACCATCACAGATGGCCCATAATCATAGAAATAATGCCTATCCTTCCTGTTGAATGTGTTAACAAGGGAGTCATCAGCTGCCAGGTCGTGAAGCTCAAACCCCTGCTGTACATGGAGGCATCCATAAATGCTTACAGCTAAGTATGCCACAAAGAAGAAGATTACCATTCCCTTGACCCAGGGTTTGATCAAAAATGGGCCGTAGTAATCCTTAAAGAAATAGCTGACTGGTTGCATCTTCTCTGCTCCAGTGCTCTTATCAAAGTCACCTCCCACGCAGCAGATGCTGTATAGCTCAGAGCGATTTTTAGGTCTGTCTGATGGGATTCGCTTGCAGGTCAGCCAGTGCCTGTTGCTGCCTTCCCGCCGCCCATTTAAAGCCAAGAAGGCTCCAAAGAAGGTGATGGTGTAGATGTAACAGAATATGATTGAGGTGCTGGTGTACAAGCAGAAGGTCTGCACGGATGGGAAGTAAGACTTGACACCTATGAAGAACTTGAGAACATCGGTCACAGCGGTGATGGTGATGGGCATGATGGCTTCTTTGTAAGTGTGAGCCATCCTCTTTGAGACCGGGTCATTCACATGTGTGTGCTGCCAGTCAGACACCATTATGAACATGTTGTTCAGACCAATTCCTGGAAAAAAGTGATAACAGTTCATGATAGTTTTACGGTACTCACATGACTCACATGCTTATAAATTAATAAAGTCACTACCTTATAAAACACCACTGAAACTTTTTTTATGTTGTCACCTTTATTACTTTTATTACACTTTTAATTACTTGGCTGGTTTTGCACTTCCAGCTAAAAGCTAAAACTAAAGTGTGGAAGGAAAGAAGCCAAGAGTGAATTTTTCTCACCAAGTAAAAGGAAAACGGCATTTGCGACGGTGATAACAAACGGCACTCCAATGTAAAGCAGCAGGCCAAAGCCAGAGAGAACTGCCAACACAGAGGAGAGGATACCGAAGACAGCCACCCACATCTTGTTCCTCACATTGTCCAGCCTGCCAAGGAGGAATAGATTGTATTTAAATCCATACAGATGATAAAGATAACAGTGAACTGAGGGCAAGGTCCAGTTTTTCTGAGCAGCCTGTAAAGGATCACTGTTGGATGTTTTATAACAAAACAACTTCCTAAATATGATCTTTTATTGTGAATGTTCTTACAGTTTGTAAAGTGAAGCTTGTAAAAAAAAGCCTCTTGTTCATAGTTAATACAGAGGTAGCAACAGTTGACACAATCTGAGCCATAAACCTGATAAACAACGGCTATCACACTTTCTAAAAATGTCCCGTCATAAAAAGAGAAACAGAAGGTAAATATATTGGCCTGATTGTTAATTATCTTTCCCTGTTACCCAAGTTATAATGAATGGATAGAAATGAATGGATAGAAAAAGTGTTTGCTTCGGTGAACCAAAAATTACTATTCATCTGTGGTGATTTTAATATTGATTTGCTAAACCCAACAAGGTTAAAAGCCATTGATGACTTTACTGACATGATGTACAGCTTATCACTATATCCAACAATAACAAAGCCAAGCAGAATAACATCACATAGCGCCACTATTATTGACAACATTTTTACTAATGTCATGGATTTCCAAATTAATAGTGGCCTGCTTGTCTGTGACATAACTGACCACTTACCAGTTTTTACTTTGTGTGACTGTGATTTAAAAAAAATAGATACCAAGATTACGATAGCAAAGCGAACAATAAATGAAGAAGCAATTCATGCCTTCAATTTCGATTTAGCACAACAAGATTGGAGTTCGGTGTATGAAGAGTCAGATGTGGACAAGGCTTATGAAAATTTCCTAGATATTTTCACTATGTTGTACAATAAACATTGTCCTGTAAACGAACACAGGACAAAGAAAAAAAAGATAAAAAGTCCTTCGCTCACAAAAGGAATCATCAATGCTTGCAAAAAGAAAAACAATCTGTATAAACAGTTCATCAAAGTAAAAACAAAAGAAGTGGAACAAAGATATAAAGCATATAGAAATAAATTGACTGATATTATAAGAACGAGTAAACAACTTTATTATAGAAGAAGATTATATGAAAATAAAAACAATATAAAAGGAACTTGGGATGTGTTGTTACGACCCCCTCTGCTAGGCGTCAGGGGGGGAGAAACATACACAAGCCCTCTCACGAAACCGAGTTAATAAAGGGTTTTATTACAAACATTAAACCAAAAACCGACGGGGCTGTTCAACAGACCACCGGGGAAACAATTAATACACAATAAAAAGAACAGGCAAGAATAAAACTAAGGATTAACTAAGGTAGGCTGGCGGCACACAAAATAAAAGCTAAGGGTTAACTAAGGTGAGCCAGCAAACACAAGACTCTTATAAAACTAAGGTCGGCTGAATATCAGAGGTTACAAACACAGTTCAAATCAAACAACACTCTAGTAAAACTAGGGTCGGCTGAATATCAGGTGTAACACAGCAAACAGGTTTAACAAACAACATTCACATGCAAGGCAGACGAGGAGGACACTGCATGTTCACTTCAGAGCAGCAGTTCCCCATAGTGTGAAGGATCATCAGCCTTTTATCCTCCCAGGTGCAGACAATCAGCCAGTCAATTGGTCTTGGAGTGGTCATGGGATCTCCAGGCAGCCAATCGTCCGCGAGGTCTGGCACACTGCGATCTGCATAAAAGAAGGCTGGCACAGGACTCCCAGCAGCCAATTGCCCACAAGTCATGGCACACTTGGATTTGCATGAACACAAAAGGCAGTCTCACTCCCTCCAAGGCCCAGGGCCGTAACACCCCTCCCCTTAAAATACAAGACTACGTTTTGTAGACACAGACTTCAATATTCGTGATAGACAACAAAACAAGTCATACTCACACCCGGGAGAGGCCATCAGCTAGCACATTTTCTGATCCTTTTATATGCCGAATCTCCAAATTGTACTCTTGTAGCAGCAAGGCCCATCGCATGAGTCGTTGATTGTGGTTAAACATTCGGGCAAGAAATACAAGTGGATTATGATCAGTGTACACTACAACGGGTAATGTGCCAGACCCCAAGTACACATGGAAGTGCTGAAGAGCTAGCAACAGGGCCAATGTCTCCTTTTCAATGACGGAGTAGTTTACCTGATGCTTGTTAAACTTGCGGGAGAAGTAACAAATGGGGTGGTCCAATCCCTGCAAGTCTTCTTGCAACAGTACTGCCCCAGCCCCAACAGCACTGGCATCAACCTCTAATTTGAATGGACGCGTCAAGTCGGGGGCAGTTAACACGGGAGTGTGGCATAGGAGGGCTTTTGCACTTTCAAAGGCATCCTGACACTCATCAGACCATAGGAAATCAACCTTAGGGCTTAGCAGGTTGGTCAACGGCTGGACTATGGAGGAGAAGTTTTTACAGAAGTTCCTGTAATAACCCACCATTCCCAGGAATCTGCGCAACTCCCGCCGGGTGGTAGGCGTGGGATACTCCATAATCACTGCAACCTTGACGTTAAGAGGTCGCACCTGCCCGCGTCCCACCTCTCTGCCCAAATAAGTCACTGTGGCCTTAGCAAATTCACATTTAGCTAGATTGAGGGTTAAAGAAGCCTGAGCTAAACGGTAGAATACTTGGCGCAGAGTGTACAAATGGTCCGACCATGTTTTAGTGTATATTACCAGGTCATCTAGGTAAACACTACAGTTGAAAAGGCCATAGAGGACCGTATTCACCAATCTCTGGAATGTCGCGGGTGCATTACACATCCCAAATGCCATGACAGTGTACTGCAAAAAGGTGTCAGGCGTTACAAAAGCTGAAATGGTTGAAGCACGCTCGGTTAAGGGGACTTGCCAATAGCCTTTGAGAAGGTCTAATTTAGTCACGTATTGGGCCATTCCAATACTGTCCACGCAATCCTCAATTCTAGGGAGTGGGTAAGAGTCAGGGACAGTAACGGCGTTTACTTTACGGAAGTCAGTGATAAAACGAGGTGAACCATCTGGCTTCGCTTCTAACAAGCAAGGTGAGCTCCAGGGGCTCTGACTGGGCTCTGCCAAACCATGTTGTAGCAGATACTCAGTTTCTTGCTTCATCAACAAACGTTTGGTGGGATTTACGCGATAAGGGTGTTGTTTGATGGGCTTTGCATTTTGAACATCAATGTCATGTTTTAGCACTGTGGTTCGTGTTGGCACATCGCCAAATAAACAGGAGTACTCATGGACCAAACTAGCTACGTCTTCTTGTTGCTCGGAAGACAGGTGATCAAGCTGACTCCGGAATGATTTTAACACTTCAGAGTTAGGCAAGCGAGGCTTAGAACAACCGGAGTAGTTCAGTTTTAAACCATCAGCCTCGTCTGTGCTTTCTACCTCTGAGTGACTGAAGACGGCCACAGGAGCACAGCTCCCAGTGGGTTTTGGTTGGGGTCTGGAGTGGTACAACTTTAACATGTTTATATGGCAAACACGGGACTTGCGTCTTCGATTTGGCGTGCCGATTATATAATCAGTTTCTCCTACTCTTTCGCATACCTCATAAGGCCCCTCATACTTAGCAGAAAGAGATGATCCAGGGAACGGGGAGGAGAACAAGTACTTCATCTCCTGTCTGGAATTGTCGTTTGACAGCAGCCTTATCATAAGTGCGTTTCATTTTTCCTTGTGAAACAGTGAGGTGCTGCTTAGCCAGCACATTAGCCTGACTCAAACGTTCACGGAAATCTTGCACATACTTGGTTACTCCCACTCTAGGGCTCCCTTCTGGGATCAAAAGTTCCTCTTTTATTGCTTTAAGTGGGCCACGAGGCGTGTGGCCAAACACTAGTTCAGAGGAACTGAACCCGAGTGACTCTTGGACGGCTTCGCGAGCAGCAAACACCACAAAGGGAATCCCTTCATCCCAATCCACTTTGGCCTCTAAGCAATATTTGCGGAGCATGGCTTTTAAGGTCTGATGCCACCGCTCTAAAGCTCCTTGGGATTCTGGGTGATAGGCAGAGGACACAACCTGTTTGATTTGTAGGCTTTTAGCTACTTGCTTGAATAATTTAGACTGAAAGTTAGAACCTTGATCTGTTTGAATGACTTTAGGCAGGCCGAATGTAGAAAAAAACTTAGTAAGGGCTCTCACAACTGACCTTGCTGTAATTTTGTGCAGTGGAATAGCCTCAGGGAAACGTGTAGCTGCACACATAATGGTGAGTAAATATTGGTTGCCCGACTTTGTTCTTGGTAGTGGACCTACGCAGTCTACTATGACGTGATCAAATGGTTGATCGACTACTGGGATGGGACATAATGGTGCAGGGGGTATAACCTGATTTGGTTTACCTGCAAGTTGACACACATGGCAACTACGGCAGAAAGCTGCCACATCACGTTTCATGCCAGGCCAGAAGAAGTGTTTTAATAGTAACTGATACGTTTTTGTGATGCCTAAATGTCCCGACCACTGGCTTTCATGAGCAAGCGCCAGGATCTTTGACCGATACAGCGTGGGTATGACAATCTGCTTAACCTTACTCCAGTCCACACTCCTAGCACCCAATGGAAACCATTGACGCATTAGCACACCTTGTTCTATGAAATAGGCTTGTTGCTCATTCTTAGCTTGCTCAGCACTTACCACATGCTTAAAACATCGCTGCAACGTTTCATCAGCCAACTGGGCCGCCGACAGATTTTCTCTGGTTAAAGACAGTGGTATTTCTTTTACAGATGGACCAGGCTCCTCAGGGTTTTCCAAGTCTGGGGAAGACAAAACATTGTTTTCGTCAGGTAACGCGGCACTCTCCTCAGAAAATGAGGTCATCAACACAGAATCAGCGAGGGTAACGTCGCCATCTTTACGGGCTTGGGCACGAGTAACCACACAGGCTGGGTACAGCTTTGGGGTCACAGCAATATCTAGGGCATCAGAACTGAGGGGCTTATCCAGCACCTCCAGACTAGGACGTACTAATCCGCCCGCAATATCATTTCCTAGCAACATGGCCACCCCCTCTATGGGTAAGGTCGGACATACTGCGACAGGGAAAAATCCCATAACGAGCTCTGATTTGATATAGACCTGGTGAACGGGTCTGGGAGCATAACCCATGTCTATTCCACGCAGCACAACATTAAATCCGCATGCACTGTCTGCTGAGAAAGGTAAAGCACTAGAAAGGATTAGGGTCTGAGACCCTCCAGTGTCTCTCAGTATGCGCACAGATTTTAGATCAGTGGATTTATCAGTTAGTGACACAAAACCATCAAAGATAAATGGGTCAAAACAAGGGTCTGGCACCTTACCACCACAATCAAGCACCTCTGGATGGGACGCTGCTTTCACAAAGGCAACACCTTTGGGTTGCTGAGAATTCACTGTTTTGCGTTTCAGGGCCAAACAGTCCGCAATGACATGTCCCGGTTTATGACAGTAGAAACACTCTCGACTCTCTTTAGAGCCTAAGGATTTAACATTGCGAGCCTGCTGCGCGGCACTAAACTGTGACTTCTCTTTAACCAGAAAAGAGGACTTATGGGTGAGCACATACTCATCTGCGAGAACTCCTGCAGTTGCTAAAGTGGTTACTTTCTGCTCATTCAGGTATAACACTATACTCCCTGGAAGACACTTTTCAAAATCTTCCAGCAACATCAATTCACGCAATGAATCATATTCACTGGCTTTTGACGCAGAGCACCACTTGTCAAAGAGGATACCTTTTTCCCTGGCAAACTCCACATACGTCTGGGAGGGAAGTTTCCTCTGCAGCCGAAATTTCTGTCTGTATGCTTCTGGAACCAATTCATATGCTTGCAACACAGCTGATTTAACACAAGAATACTCCAAACTATCTTTTAAGGGAAGCGCAGCTACCACCTCTTGGGCTTTTCCAGTCAGTTTACACTGTAATAAAAGGGGCCAGATCTCACTAGGCCACTGCAAAGCACCAGCAATGCGCTCAAATGCTGCAAAATAAGAATCCACCTCAGCCTCTTTAAAAGCAGGCACTAAAGAAATGCACTTACTAATATCAAAAGGAGAAGTGGACGAGGAGGTGGAACTGGAGTTGGCAGCAGAGATAGATGAGGCTTGAGACTGAGCCTCCAGCTCAAGCTTTCGCAGCTTAACGGCTTTGTCTGCCTCTATCTCCAGCCTTCTTATTTCGAGCTGAACCCACCTGTTCTGGGCCTCCTCCTCGGCCTCCAACTGGAGCCGTGCCAACCGCACCTTTAACCGGGCCCCGTCCCGTGCTTCCGAACTTCCAGAGGAAAGGGGATCATAGCGAGGGAGCGTGCGCGGCGTCTTCCCCCGCTCATCTCCCACACTGTCATGACCCATACCATCTTTATGGTCCCCCTCAAATGAGGAAGGTTGACTAGGCTCACCAGAAACCACAGGCACTTCAGGCAGATCAGGGACTTGCATTAGACCAGCCTCCACCAACTCGTCTACTACCCGCGCTTTCAGGTCACTCTTACGGAGTGTTTTTGAGACCTGTAGCTTAAGGTGTTCTGCAATTTGCAGCAATTCGCATTTGCGGCAGGGCTCAAGGAGCACAACAGATGGAGCTTTTAAAAACTCCTCTAAACAAAATGGAGCCGACATGGCGCTCAAAACAGGGAGGAGGGCAGAAGAAGAAAATAAAAACACAAAATGGAGCAAAACACACGATCTCTCTTTCAAATGGGAATTCTCCTTATGGGAAAAAGGAGATCCCGGACGAGCCCCCACTTATGTTACGACCCCCTCTGTTAGGCGTCAGGGGGGGAGAAACATACACAAGCCCTCTCACGAAACCGAGTTAATAAAGGGTTTTATTACAAACATTAAACCAAAAACCGACGGGGCTGTTCAACAGACCACCGGGGAAACAATTAATACACAATAAAAAGAACAGGCAAGAATAAAACTAAGGATTAACTAAGGTAGGCTGGCGGCACACAAAATAAAAGCTAAGGGTTAACTAAGGTGAGCCAGCAAACACAAGACTCTTATAAAACTAAGGTCGGCTGAATATCAGAGGTTACAAACACAGTTCAAATCAAACAAGACTCTAGTAAAACTAGGGTCGGCTGAATATCAGGTGTAACACAGCAAACAGGTTTAACAAACAACATTCACATGCAAGGCAGACGAGGAGGACACTGCATGTTCACTTCAGAGCAGCAGTTCCCCATAGTGTGAAGGATCATCAGCCTTTTATCCTCCCAGGTGCAGACAATCAGCCAGTCAATTGGTCTTGGAGTGGTCATGGGATCTCCAGGCAGCCAATCGTCCGCGAGGTCTGGCACACTGCGATCTGCATAAAAGAAGGCTGGCACAGGACTCCCAGCAGCCAATTGCCCACAAGTCATGGCACACTTGGATTTGCATGAACACAAAAGGCAGTCTCACTCCCTCCAAGGCCCAGGGCCGTAACATGTGTTAAATAACTTAATTAAACAAGGATCTTCTGGAACATCATATCCTGAATATTTCATTGATGCAAATGGTGAAAATCACAACATGAGTAACATTGTTGATGGGTTCAATAAATTTTTTATAAATGTTGGCCCTGAACTAGCAGCGGACATCCCGTGTCAAAAAAATGAGAATATCAGTAATATAACATCAAATCCCTTTTCACTGTTCCTCTCAGCTACAAATGAGCAAGAAGTAATAAATATCACATTAAAATGTAAAAGTAAGTCTTCAATGGATTATCATGACATAAATATGTCTGTAGTCAAACAGGTTATTCTGAATATTGCTAGTCCTTTAACATATGTCTGTAATTTATCATTTCAGTCCGGCTGTTTTCCAAAAAAAATGAAAATTGCAAAAGTAATACCACTATACAAAAGTAATGACAAACACAGTTTTACCAATTATAGGCCTATTTCTCTACTGCCTCAATTCTCAAAAATTTTAGAAAAACTTTTTAATTCAAGATTAGAAAAATTCCTTGAAAAACATCAAATAATAAATGTTGGTCAGTATGGTTTCAGAACGCAAAGAACCACTTCAATGGCAATAATTGAGGCAGTAGAAGAAATTACTAATGCACTGGATAAAAATAAATATGCAGTTGGTATTTTTGTTGATCTCAAAAAGGCCTTCGACACAATCAATCACTCAATTTTATTGGATAAATTGGAAAGATATGGTATTCGAGGGAAAGCTGGTAACTGGTTAAAAAGTTACCTAACGGGTCGGGAACAATATGTTAGCATAGGGCATTACCATTCAGAGAAACTTGGTATTACATGTGGTGTTCCCCAAGGGTCAGTGTTGGGACCAAAACTTTTCAATGTTTACATAAATGATATTTTTGATGTTTCTCAAGTACTTAAACTCATACTGTTCGCAGATGACACCAACATATTTTTCAGTAGCGATGATTATACTGATCTTGTAATGACCGTAAACAGGGAGCTAAAATTAATTTAAAAAAATGGATGGATATAAATAAATTATCATTAAATATAAATAAAACTAAAGCAATGTTTTTTGGTAATTTAAAATATAATATAGAATTACCAATTATCATTGAAGGTGTACCAATTGATAATGTGAGTGAAAACAAATTTTTGGGAGTCGTAATTGATAACAAAATTTCATGGAAACCCCACGTCAGACACATAAAAACCAAAATTTCCAGAAGCCTCGCAGTTTTGAACAAAGTGAAACCATACCTTGATAAAGATGCACTTCGTACTCTGTACTATACCCTGGTTCTTCCATATTTTACATATTGTGTGGAAGTGTGGGGGAACACATATAAAAACACAACTAATCCATTAGTCACAGTACAGAAACGAGCACTGCGTATTATTCACAAGGCTGGTTATCTAGATCATACTCACAAACTCTTTCTTCAGGCAAAGTTACTTAAATTCCAGGATCTGGTTAATTACAATACATCCATAATCTTGTATAAAGCCTTTAATAAACTTCTACCGGTAAATTTACAAACTAGATTTGAAATTCGAGAAAGGGCTTATAATGTGAGAGGCTTCGGAGAATTCAAATTACCCAGAACTCGAACAACCCGTAAAGGTTTTTGTGTGTCTGTATGTGGTGTGAAAATCTGGAACAGTCTGAGTTTACAACTGAAACAATGCAAAAATATTCATAGATTTAAATTCCTCTACAAACAGTCGGTCTGGTCACAGTATACTCAATGATGGTTTTAGTGTGCTCTGTAATGTCTGTTCTCTTACCATTGCTGGTATGGATTCCAAAAAAAAAAAAAAAGTGTGTGCGTATGTATGTACATATATGTACATGTGTGTGTAGATATATATGTATGTATGTATATGTATGCGTGTTTGTTACTATGTAATTATTATTGCCTGTTACCTGTGGTAACGCAATTTATAATTAATATATTCTGTATTCAGTTATGAAGGTTCTATTTGTTGTTTGCGAGCTGCCGTTGAGATGCTTGCATGTGCCCGGGACTGATGATGGGTTTGTTTGGTTTGCAACGATGGGCGTAGCTGCGGGAAGCTTATTGTTTTTTGTTGATGAGTGAGTATAGGGGTGGGATTTAATAAGTTTTCTTCGTCCCACTCCTTTTCAGGTAATCTTTTGGGTTTTTTTTGTTTTGTGCACTTTATGTTCAATATATGTATTTTGTTGTGCCTGAAATGAACAAATAAATGAATGAAATGAATGAATGAATGTTATATTCCCTGTAGTTTATTATTACCCGGTTAAATATCCAGGAAAAAAATATGTGCCATATCACCTTAAAAATCTGTGGAATAAGATTATAAAAAAAAATCTACATTTAAGCTAAATGTAGAAATGTAGTTTGTTTAAGAAAAATATGGAGGATTTCATAAATGTTTTTCAAATTGTATCTTCAGAAAATAATCATTTGGTAAACACGGACAGTTGTATGTTAACCTAACATGTAAGTTTGCTCTAATAATATTTTTATGTAAATTGAAAAGTAAGTAAGAATTTTACTGATTAAGTGCAGAGTGTGTTACTGATTAATTAAAGTTGGTTAGTGATAATAAGTCAAAAAACTAGTAAAGACTCTACAGTAATACAGAGAAAATGCCTTTGAGAAGGCACTTGATGACAGTGGGAAGAAAAAACTCCTTTTAACAGGAAGAAACCTCTGACTGAACCAGGCTCAGGGAGGGGCGGGGCCATCTGCTGTTACCAGATGGGGGTGACGGGAAGAAGACTAACTGTGGAAGAGAGTCAGAGTAATATTACCAATGATTAAATGCAGTGTTGTGTATAAACACAGCGTGATTGAGTAAAGATTAAATATTTGGATGCATCATGGGAGCCTAGAACTATTGCAATGTGACTAAAGGAGGATTCAGGGACACCTGATCAAGCCCTACCTATAACTGCTGTCAAAAAGTTTTAAACTAATCTTATAGTAGGCAGGGTGTCAGTCTCAGAGAACAGAGGACATTTCACGTGACATAAACTGTTTTTAAAAACACTGTTCACCATACGATCTTCTGTCTTCAAACGGTTTGAAGATAGAGGCATCAGCTGCTTCGATTATGAAAAATGGAACCAATGTTTGGGAAGAAGCTGACTGGGCTCTGATAAAGTTAAAAAAAAAAATGCTGTGTGTAACTGTGAAGCTCTAAATTTTAGTAATTGAGATTGTGTTTCTTCAGTTGGATCACAAATCAAAGTGCAATAACAACTTTTGCAAGTACAAAAGATTTAAGTGAGACAAAACTAGGCCAGCAGCTTCTCTCTTTGTCTAAGCTTCTGGCTGTAGCTTGATTTTCAACAACCAAGCATGTGAGTCTTATCAGTGTTTAATAGGAGGGGTGATAATTTGCACTAGTTTTACAGCAACAGGAGCTGGGCACCTTGTAGTAATTGAATCAGTCATTAACTCCTCTACATACCAAAAGTATTATAGAGTCAAATGTGAGGCTAAAACTGAAACTAGGTCGTGAGACATTCAGATCCAGGCCTCAGCCTGACTGAAACGGTGGGACTTTAAGAGAGTTGTGCGTAGATTTCAATGAGCTGAAGCAATGTTGCAAAACAATTCCTGCTAAAGGTGGTTTTACAAGCTTCTGAATCATGGGGGTGTAGCTAGGTTTCCACACACTGATTCAGATTCAACTTCAGCTTATGTTTTGTTAAATTAATAAAGACACTGTTATACATTGATATGAAATCCTGGTTATTGTTCACCTCAGGCTGTATTTCCATGACTGTTAAGGACCAGATTAGTTTTATATTGTCCTTAGAATTTAAAGAAGGTCTATTTCTTTTTACTCGAACTGTAATTATGAATTCAAACTTCTTAATCTACATGAAAATAGCTCAAAACAATAAGTAATTTTAAAAGAAATTAAAGTTAATTGTACTGCACTACATGTAACCTGACTGGGTCAGTCTCATGTTGATAAATTATAAGCGCTCTGCATCCTGGATTTTGCCACTTACTGCGTGACGGTTGCTGATCACTTCTTACCTCAGGCAGGATATCACAGAGACGGTGACAGCACAGGCATAAGCGATGAGGAATAGGGGGAAGCCATCTGTGGCGTGGCTGTCAATCTCATCCTGCTTGGATTTCGAGGTGTAGTAAGACACCTACAAAAGAGCACAGCAGAAGGAAGTCAGCTTGAGCATTTAAGTCACAAAAATGATTGCACATGGAAGTCCTGGCAGCTGTTACATCAGTGTTACTCAACAGTTTGGGTTTAAAAGGACAGTTCACCCATAAAAGTCAAATATTAAGATTTTTCCTCTGGTCTGTAATGCTTGCCTGTTCCTCCACTTAGACCGTTTGGATTGAATTGCCCAGTTTTTGGAAGTAAACTGTAGAAAAGTTTATCTTCTCATGAATATAATGGCACTACATGGTAGCAGTACTTTTAAAAGAAACCCAGCAGAAATGTTTCTTGCTCTTCAAATGATACAATGTTGGTCCAACAAGGAAATCTTCAGACCTTGTTATGAGCATGTTTAATGTTGGAACACATCTGCAACTAAAAGAAATGTGTGCATAGTTCACATTACAACCATTTTCAGGTTATAAGTGACTGTGTTATTCAGGAATACTTTCTTAATGGCTCAGTTTGTGATTATTCCATTTTTGTAGTTTCCTTTCATCATGAGATCAAGAGCTTGATCCGCATAGCCGGCAATAAGTCAGACTCGTTTCCAGTGCATGATGGGCTCTGCCAGGGCTGCCCTTTGTCATTGGCTCTGTTAGTAAATTTTATGGGCAGAATTTCTAGGCCTATCCAAGTGGCGGGAGGCTTTCACTTGGGTGGTCTGAGAATCTCATCTCTGCTTTTTGCAGATGATGTGGTTCTGTTGGCTTTATCGGGTGATGGCCTCCAGCTCACACTGGAACGGTTCGTGGCCAAGTGTGAAACGTGGGAGTGAGAATAAGCACCTCCAAATCTGAGGCGATGGTCCTCAGGTGGAGTGCCCACTCCGGGTCAAGGATGAGATCCTGCTCCAAGTGGAGGAGTTTAAATATCTCGGGGTCTTGTTCATGAGTGACAGGAGAGGGGAGCGGGAGATCGACAGACGGATTGGTGCTGCGACTGCAGTGATGCGGACGCTGTACCGGTCCGTCGTGGTGAAGACAGAGAACTGAAAGTAAAAGCAATGCTCTCAATTTACCGGTCTACGTCCCTACCCTCACCTATTGTCACGAGCTGTGGGTAGTGACCGAAAGAACGAGATTGCGGAAAAGAGAAAAGAGCTTCCTCTAAGAGAGGACTCCGCTTGGCCCACTGAAGACTAAAAAAGTTATTTTCCAAAAAAATACAGGGGGAAGACATGAACTAGTTTGTGCATAAAGTGAGAGAATATCAATGTCAAACAACATAAAAGTAAAGTAGAGATTCCTAAATCATATTTTGTTAAGTTTAACTAAATAAAACAATTCCATTTCCACATTATGAAAAGGGCATAATAAGCTGTTAAACCATCACTGATAATGACATTATGAATTAAAAACACTGTGACGAGAAATTTTGTGGGGGCGTTTTTGCAAGACTTTGGTATTTTTATGTAGTTTTTCCCTGCTGTTGGTGAAGAGAACAAACAACATAAAAAAGGACAATAAAAAAAGAAACAACCACTCAGTGTGGCTGGTAGTTTCCCACTGCTGATGGCACACGCTTGACCTTCACCCAAACTGTCTTTCACTCAAGTAGAACATTAAACCGCACAATGCTTCCAAAATTTACAGCTGACTCCGAGCTTTTTTGTCAGAAAGCTTTTGGTGGCACATTCCAATGAAGAAAATGTTTGTAGTTTCTAACTCCTTTGAAATCTTTCTGTAGCCCATCTGTGGTCAGATATATCTTTCTGTGATCATTTTATGTTGTTTTATTTTTGTGATTGAGGTCATTGTTTTTGCCCCAATTTTTGCAACCATGTGACAGGAAGAGTTTGGGCTAGAAGCACAAGTTTGCTAACACATATACTTGAAAACTTCTTTTTTTTTCAAAATTTATAAAAGATTTATAAAAAAAATAATAATACTCATTACCAAACACAAAAAGCATCATTTGATGGCATTGTTAAAAGTATTTTTGGCTTTTGCAAAGCATTTCAACAGTCATTTGAAAAATAGTTAATCGTAAATGCACATCGAATAAATACACCCAAGAATCTCTGTTTGCGTTTAAGCATTCAGATACACTAGAGTGGTTATGTTACTTGCTTCAACCTTAAAGTTTAAAAAAAGAAAGAGTAATGATGTGATACTCACATAAATGTGTTTGCTGTCTGTGTTGTCTGATAGGAGCTTTTTAAATTCTCTCAGCCATAAGTTTGAGGCTTCAGCTGTGCTTTCCCGATCATCTAAGTAGTAGAAAAGTTTGACAGCTTCAGCATTTCTGACTGAGCCGCTATCATCTGTAATAACACCACCCAGCACTGCACCTAGAAAGAGTGGAGTAGCTTTGTGTATGTGGACTGGATAGGTGATGCTGGTCTGATTGGTTAGACTGTAGCTGAGGATTTCCAGGATGATGTTTGAAACACACTCTCCGTTGGCTCTGGCACACAGTTCATTGAAGCCCAGTCTCCCATTGTCCACAGTGATATCAAGGATCTTATTGTTAAGTGAGATGATGTCCTCTAAAACACGTGTGTCCAGTAGATTACGGCTGTTCCTGGCCACAGCAATGAGGGATGCAAAGCTGCCCTTGTCATACTGCCTGTCTTCAGAAAACATGGAGTAATTGTAGGGAAAGTTTTCTTTCACAAAGGCTCTGGTTGCCTTTGAGGGTCCTTTAGTTGGCGTAAACTGGCGCTCAAGACCATTGTCCTGTCTTCCCTCGAGAAAAATGAAGCCCCCGCTGAGTGCTGCTGAGAGTAACACAGGAACCATGAAAAAATATAATGGATAGGATCCTACTTTTGATCCGAGATTTTCAAAAAGCCGTGACAGAGGCTTCGTCAGGCAGTCAGTGCGTCTAGAATCCATCCTTAGTCTTGCAGGGCAGTGACACAGATCTGTTGTGACTGCATCCTTATAAAGGGTGTCAAGATAAGCTTAATCCTAATACTTATTGCTACCCTTATTCCAGGAAAAACAACATGACATGCAAATTATTCAGTGTTCAGTTTTTATTCTGTGACAGTAAAATGATAAGGCAAGCCCTTAAAATGATAAAAGGAAACAAGCTAATTAGTGAACCTATACAGCGATTACCAAATGCTGACCTCGCTCTGACTTAATGAAAATAACCAGGGGGAAAAAAAATCTGATTTTATTACATTATGTTGCAACTATACCTGCAAAACTGTGCCTTAACTATGTGACTTTATAACTAAATTACTTTGTAGTTGTATCATGTTACTAAAATTACTTAAGAAGACTCAATGCTGAAGACAAACAAGCTCATAAAAAAAATCTGATTCCTTCTTAGTCGTATTGAGGATTAAAGTGTCTCTTTCTGTGAAGAGTCTTTTGACATTTTGGAATTCAAAATGAATGCTCAAATCATTTCTGTTACCAAGCTGTAGCTTTTAAAGTGAACCACTTGGACCTTCCATTGCTGCTGCTATGATGCAACCTGAATGTCCTGTTACGACCGTTTGTACCCACTGACCTCAGCAAACATCATCTTCTGTGTCAAACTGTCCAGAAGCTGGAAATCCCCAGAAGTTTATTCTTACTGAAATGTTGCCATTTTGCCACAGTGGAGAAAATCCAGATCATTGCAAACACCTCCAGGTAGTCAGAACAGGACATTCAGAGAGCGTATAAATGTAGTAGGAGGGCTGGCAGAGACAAGAAGTTGAGCCTTTCTTAAGCTTATACACAGTTATACAGGTATAATGTTGTGTTTAGTCTATTTAGATCTAACTCTGTTTCATTTTGCCCCTTGGTGCGGTTCATTTCTCCAGATGTGAACACAATGACGGCACTCTGGTTTGTGGTACTCTGGTACACTTCTACAGTACATTTTGCATCTCAAAATGTATTGTAGGGGTATGAAGGCGTGCAATTAGCTGTGAAATTAACATGAATTCACACTTTTCTCACACAGTACCTTTGTCATGTACTTACATTTGTTGCTCCCAACCCAGACATATCTGGCCAGTGACCAGACTGAATATTCTCACGTGGTTTGTAGTCACTCCATTTTGGTTCGCTTGGAGTTTTTGTGACCACACAGACTCGTCCACTGAGAATTTATCATTGATTGTAATTCATTATAATATATTTATAATTCAACTGCACGTGCACCCCAGGCAGCGTACTTCAAGTCAACATCAAAGAACTATAACAGGAATGACTATTCGGTCATTGGATCTCCAGCTAACCACACCTGATTGTAACCTGAGCTTCACACTTAATTTACTGTACTGCATTGTTGTCAATTTTGTTATGTATTTGCCTACAGAGAGTGATTTTCAACCAAACATGCTTCCATGCAGCCCAAGTGCACCTCACTCAACGTGGATGGCACTGGGCATCAGTCAACAGGAAACAGTTAAGGGAATGACAGTGAAGTTCACCAGGAATGGGAAAATTGTGAAATAAAACCATCGAAGATCAAAAGTATTCTGCGAACGAAGTGCAGGCAGCGCTCCAATAAGTTTCATTCCAGCTCTTTGTGTCTTCTAACCTTGCTCTTCTCCATGATGGAGCAACAACAAGGCTCAAATTCAATGGTTGCACCATATACAGTGTTTTAGATACTCCGTCCATCTGACAACAAATGCTCAGCAGGTGGACAGGCAGTTCCTAGCTGGCCACAAAATGCCATTGGACTGCCAACGTGCTACCACCACTGAACTATCATTTCCCCCATAATGTTTCCAGGGACAACTGAAGGTCAGTTATAAAAATGTGTTTGGAATTTAGCAACACTTGGCCTCTACAAGGTGTGAAAATCCAGGAGGATTAGTTTTACACTTCCAAGCTTGTCTCCATTGATATCATTTAACCCCTGTCACTCAGCTGTCAGTCAGAGCCCTGCCTTCAAGCCACAGCTCATATCTCATCCTGCAGAGGTCCTTCATGGGGTCATCAATTTCTCATTCTCTTGGTGATTCTAGCAGATAGTTGGTAGAAGACTGGTGGAGACATCGGTTAAGTCAAATCTTTTCTTCAACTATGACTTAATACAAGAAACCTAAAGTAGCACACTAGGGAATAAACTAAGATAACAAAGAGAACCTTAAACATCAGATAACAATACTAAGTCACAAAGACACAAAGAACTCAAAACGCTGGAACCTGACATGCACCATAATACTTCATTTTAATAGAAATTTATCCTAATGAACATAATGAAATCATATGTGTTCATTATGATGATGATGATGATGAAAACAAGCTTGAGCAGAATAACAAGACTTCCAGTTTCGGCATAAAGCAAATATAGTATTGTTCATGATTTCCAGCTGATGAAACTCGCCAACCATCCCACTGCTGCTCCAGCAGTAGCTACAGACCAGCTGCACCAGCAGCACCATTACACAAAGAAGCTGAGAAATACTTCTGCTTTGTGCCTAATAAGTAAATATCACTTCAGTCCTGCTGAGATCACAGTGTACTGTATCTTTATCATCATCATTAGTTATCGTTATCATTAATGATATCACTGACGATGTCATTGTTATATTTATTATCATAATGATACAATAGTGTCATTATCTAATCTAAAATTGTGATATTTTCATGAACTTTTTCTTTTTGCATGTTGTTGCAAGTTAAAATCCTAATAAAACATCTAATTATTTATTTACCTGCTGAGTGAAAACAGCCACCGCACTACCTGCTGCCACTCCTCCATTGGCCACAGCAGCTGCTATTCCAGCTGAGGTGAAGCCAACAGCGCCCAAGACAACAGGAGCAGAGATCACTGCTGTACCTGAGACCAGGAAGAAACACTTGGTTACTCATCATCAGGATGCTTCACAATGAATACATGTCTTGATATGTATGACTTTACCTATGAGTTTTAGAGATAAAAATAAATAAATAAGCAAATAGGTTTGTTACCTGCCCAGCTGTGATGGCTAAGGCTGTCACTGAAACACAAGAAAGAAAACAAAAGATCTTAGCACAGCTCAGTCTGGAAATATTAACACAGAGAGACTGTTGTTATAGAGTGGATTGAGGATTTTTATTCTTTATTTCTATTTTTCAGGTTTATTTTTCAAGACTTTGTGAATTGTCTTTTTTTTAATAACTTTGCTTACCCTCTTTGGTTTTGTTAATATTGGCAATAGTGCGAAGTGCTATTGTTGGGTTCAAATATATTTATTATATAGGCCATCCGGTTACGGTAAATGTCATGTTTTGAGTTGTTAGAATCTGATGAGCATTATTTTATTTTATTTTTTGTTGTTTTGTTTTTCTGTTTCCCCCCTGAGAGATTACCACCTTAACGTGGTCAGGCGGTGTGATGGCTGCAGTTACAGCCACACAGTGGTAATATCAGTGTAGAGGCTTACACACAACACTGCATTCACATTTGTCTTTCTTTAAATATAAGGTTTAATTTACAGGATAATAAATAACTGGTTTTGGTCTCAGTTAGGTTTTTGTGTGTTTTACCCCTTTTTGTTATCTTTGTGGGCTGATCAGCCACTATTTAAGTTTCCCTCTTTGTCTCGTTTAGTGAGGTCAGTTTGTTTGAGGTATCAGTATTGGTTGTTGTTAACTTTGAGTAGAGTTCTGTTATTTTGACCTCTTTTATGGGCCCAAGATTTTGATTTTTTTTGTATAATTTAACCAACTATGTTGTTGGGTTAAATAAAGAAAAACCTTTTTTTGGGACTGTACTGCAGTGGCCCTGAGAGGCCAAACGGACTGCAACTTAAGAAAACACCAGCAATAAGAAAAACCCTGCAAAAGCACACAAAACACAACAGAAATAGGAAAAAACTGATTTCCAAAAGCACAAGGGAAGTGTTTCTGGGGAGACAATAACTCGACGGACCAGTTGCAGGAACCAAAATATGCTAAGAATTGCGCTAGGAGACACTTAAAAGAAGTGGAGGATCTATCAGATTTGTGAGGAAAGAAAAGATGAGAGGTAAGTGTGTTAGCCTGACTATTAGCCTAAAACTCCGTCATCATATGAATGATGATAAAACACGCCTACCATGTTTTGGGTTCCTGCAACTGGTCCGTTGCATAGTGTCTGTGTGTGTTTCAGGTACTGCACTCAAAGACTGAATGAACCAGCATTGCAGCCATGGCTCACTGTGAGCATCACAGGGAAGGTTGAAGCCGCCCACTGCACCTGCATGGCCGGAGTTGTGGAGACCTGCACCCATGTCTCTGCTCTTCTGTTTAAAGTAGAAGCAACAGTGTTGATCTGTGGCACAAGGACTGTTACAGATGAACCTGCATACTGGGTTTTGCTGGGTAATGTGACCAAGATACAGCCAGAGGTTGGCCATAAGATGGACTTCTCCTCTTCAGCTGCCCAAAAAAAGGCTCTGGATCGAAACATAAACAGACCATCTGTAGTGACAGGGAAAAGGAGCCGTCCTCAGGAAAGAAAAATCCCACCTGCTACTGTGGAGGAGTTGTCACTGCTATAATGCCGTAATGTTTTATGTAGGGGTCTAGATTTATGCCTGTAGTGCACTGCCATGTAAATAATTTGCATTTACTGAATATGTACTGACTGAGTACCACTGTTCAAAAATTTAATAAAGAAACAAACTAATTTTGCCTCTTTTTTTATTATTAAAACCACTTTATAGAACATCACATCAGTTACAATGTAGAATCCATGTTGTTTATAGTTTACAAATGACAAAATGTTTACACAAAATCATGACAGCGTTTACATGATATCACCCACTACTAACATTATTTACTGTATCTTTTGAAAAAAAAATAGCGCTATTTATGCAGCAAGAGACTTAAGAATATTTAACAGGAGCAAGTTTCATTGTTCCCTGGTTTTACTAAGACACTGTTCACCAAACGCAGCAAACCTTCACCATCTTATCCTGAAGGGTCACCTCTTCACCCTCACATGGAAGAAGTAACCTGATTGGCATGGTGGTAGGTTTGAAGCAGGTCCCTTGTGTCACGCTGGAACCCAGTCACGATGTGTTTCATCCATTTCACAGGCTGGTTTGCTGCAATAATGCCAAATAATTAGCAACTCTATAAATAGAAGATAGTTCTGCAAAATCACTCAGTAGGATGTTTGTTCTAATTTGCTATGACCTCAGAGTGCGTCGAAAATAAAACTAATAGGCTATAAAGAGTGATGTGAACATATTTAGAACTTACTGGAATGAAAATGTCTGGAGCACCAACAGATATTTGGAGATGGAAGAGAACTGGATATCAGCTCATCTCACAGCTGCTATCCAGGCTGGACGCCTTCGTTTGGTAACCTCCATACACGAGCTGCCTCATGTTGCTTCCAGGTTGGGAAAGAATGAAAAGACAAACCCTTTTTAAGCTTATTCTCTTGCCAGTCGTGCGATCGAACACTGCAGCCGACCACACAGCAAATACAAACCATGGCTGTTGTGTGTGCCTTCTCTCCTTTTTCGCTTGCGCTTTGTTTTGACCCCAAAAATGGCGGATCAGGCCAAAATCCTTTCCACGCCCACCCCCGTGACATCACGCTCCAAAGCCCTATTGTCTGCCCTTCACCCTCAGTAAATCTTGCTACTGTCCTGTGTTTGGGGTTAATTGCTCCACTTCCCTGCACCCCAGTTCTTTGTTCCCATCCCAGGACTATTTTCTATTTTGTAATCTTAAATCCTATCAACAACAAAATCATACTACGACACACACTAACAAACTACATTCACTATGACCTCAATACCTAATACACAGTCCATTATTTCTACAGTGTACTGTTATGAAAACAACAGAATGATGATGAGACACTGTGGTAACGTTTTAGAGGTTTATTTGCAGATAGTTATCAATACAGGATAAACACTGTGGGCTCCAGGAGACGGGGCAGAGGTAGTGAAGGTTGTCTGAAGGCACACTCACACACTGTCACAGAAGGTAGCGGAGATCACTAAACACGTCTGCACAGAAACAGAGAGTGAGCAAAGGCAAGAACTGATGGAAAATGTGACATGACATGATACCTTGGTAAGGCAATGATCTGGTTGTTTAGAAGCCAGCATGAAGTGAGGAACAGGCGAGTAATCAGCTGATTGTTCACAAGTGACTGAGGGACAGGAAGGTGGAGGAGCATCCCCTAAAAAAGACAATCACACAGACAACAACACAGACATGCACCGAAAGAGGAGAGAGAGGAAGAAGCAGGCCAGCAAAAGAGGGCAAGGGAACCATGACATCTACAGAGGCCCATTTTCATTTGGTACATCGTGTTGCCAGATGTCAGTTTGTGATGTTACATCCCAACTTGTCAGTCAAGAAACCTTTTTCCAAAGATATCAGCACAAAACAAAATCATTGTGCGGATTAAAAGCAGTAAATTGTCGAAGTTTGTGATGGATCATCCCATTTCCTGTTTGTAATCTGATTAAATCAGATGTGTTCCTGGTTTCTAACCATGTGATCTGTCAACACACGAATGATTGTTACTAAAAATGGGCCCATGTATAAGTGTGTAGACATTTCCTAATGCATCATGGGTGATTTAACATAAATGATTCATTAAACACACATCTGTGAAAACATTACTGATAACCTTTTTGTTATATTACGTTAAAGTAAATGTAAATTATTAATAAAAGGAGAATGTTTGAATCTGACCACAAACTTTTGAGCAGTAGTGTGTGTTGTATGCATGTGTCTGTCTGTATCTGATCAGGATTTTGTCATCAGTGTCAACAAAACACTCATTTTTTTAGCTGTGTCTGTCATCAAAATTGAGTTGAAGTGTTTTAACTCTGACAGCGAACTCTCCCTAACAAGTCCACTTTACTGCGTGCTCATTTTCTCCTGTTAGTGGCTCATAGGTGTCTAACTAATAAACTTTATTCATGCTTATTAATCTGTCACGCTTATCAGTGGCTCATGGTTGCTTAGAGCCTATGTCTGAACTTGACCACAGAGGCAGAGCATCATTCAGTCCTGCCTGCTGCCTATCTTGGGAGCAGCTCAAGGATGACAGACTCCATCTTCTCTGCATCAAGACAGCTCATAACTTGTTTACAGTGTCTCCTGATAGTCTCATATCATCTGCTCTAATCAATAACCATACACTATAATTACAATGTAGACAGCTCAAAGGTCTGAGGTGAGTTAGAAATGTCTTGTTTTCTGGATAGACTCAAATTTGGTTTCATATTGAATCACAGCAATTAATCAAAAGAGTAAATAATCATATAAATGCTTAATATTAACACTGATCACAAATCATGAATGATTTTTAATAGAATATCTACAGAGGTGTTCAGAGACCCATTTCAGCAGTAATCCCTCCTGTGTTCAGTGGTACATTGTCTCATCTAATGTAAGTTTAACACCTTAAAAGCCTAACTTATCACTCAAAACAGCTTTTTAAGAGATTTTAGCACAAACTGAAACTATTGTGGTGATTAAAGAAAAATAAATGTGTCTGGATCATCCCAGGTTATGTTTTTAACCTCATTAAACCAAGTTTACATTTTCCTCTAAAGGGGCTGCAACACCCAGCTGCACAAAACCTTCACTTTTTTAACAGTTTCACTCTTTGAATATTTTTCATTTCTTACCATCAGAATTCTCCAAAAGATTTTTAGAAGAAATTTATTTTCTTTCATGCATCACCAACTGAACCTTTTATGTTAACCTTTCAAGTTCCAGCCTAACCTCATTTAATTTTGCTTAGCAAAGTACTTTCAACTCTAATAATTAGTAAGAGTATATTTCTTATCATCTATTGGTCAATTAACATTATATTGACCAATAGATAAACTTCAATTAACATTATAACACAGGAGTGAATGTCTCTAAAAATGGGCTCCTGTACGCTTGCAGACATTTTTCCATCACAACTTATGGATGATGGATGATTTGATTAAAGCTGTGAAAACATTACTGATAAACTTCATGTGATATTACATTAAAGCCAATTTTCTATTAAAATCAGGGACTTTTGAGCAGTAGTGTGTACTGTATGCTTGTATGTAACTGTATCTGACCTGGATTTTATCACCAGTTTCAAATAAGAATTTTCTTTAAAGTCTGTCTTTAAATACAAATGAAGTTCAACTTTATCAAGGCTGATGGTAAACTGGCCCTAACAAGTCCACTTTATTGCGTGCTCATTGGCTTTCTCCTATCAGAGCTGTTTAACAAGTCCACTTTATTCATGCTTATTAATCTGTCACGCTTATCAGTGGCTCATGGTTGCTTAGAGCCTATGTCTGAACTTGAGCACAGAGGCAGAGCATCATTCAGTCCTGCCTGCTGCCTGTCTTGGGAGCAGCTCAAGGACGACAGACTCCACTTTCTCTGCATCAAGACAGCTCATAACGTTTTAACAGTGTCTCCCTGTCCTCATACTTCTATATATTCTTCTGTAATAAATAACTATACACTATCATTGCAAGCTACACTACAGCTCAAAAGTTTCAAGTCAATTTTCACCTGGTTTATAACCATGTGATCGGTCCATACAGCAGTGTCTAAAAAACGCTCATTTTTTTTTATCTGTGTCTATCATCAAAAATTGAGTTCATGGTAAACTCTCCCTAACAAGTTCACTTTATTGCGTGCTCATCAATCTCCTCTACAGCTCAAAAGTTTGAAGTCAGTTAGAAACGTCTTTTTTCTTAAAAAAACAAGATTCTTTTTTATATTTTTAAATTAGTTGTGAATGCAAATAAATATTATTGCTTAAAACTTGCATTGATCACCAATTATGATTGATGCTTGATAAAATATTACCTGGTGTATGGATTCAACAATAATGGTGGTGTGTGGATTATATTACCTTTCCTCAGTTTATCACATTAAATCTCAGCTTACTAGTGACCCAGCATTTTTCCAAATACAGCCGCACTAACCAACATCATTTTTTCAAGTAATATAAAAAATATTTTATATATTACCTTTTTAAAAATCTGATTTTTCTTTCTAATGTCATTGAAACAAGTTTGCACATTTGTATAACAACAGTTGGACCTCCAGATCTTTCAAGCTTTCAGTTTTTTTCTCAGTGTCACACATGGATTAGTTTTCGTCTTATTCAATAAGAAAGTCAAATCTTCAAACCTTAAAGCAATCTTTGTTTCTTTCAATCATTCTAATATTTTTGATCTCCTGTAATATAATTGCAGTTAACCAGGGCTTAGCTACTCTGATCCACAGTGATTTTGGGGGTGTGGATTTGTTTTTCACAGCTGCAGAGCCTTTTTAAAAATTACAAATAAACTGCATTTTTTAAAAGTACCATTAACATTAATGTAGCCTGACAAGTAACTCAACATGTAACACAGTGATCAGTAGAGAGGAAAGAAAATAACCCATTTCAACATTTCTAGTTCAGATCAAAATTATTGTTCTGATTAAGGAAACAGTAAATTTGGCCACATTATTGTCCTGATCCTCCAATTTTCCCTTTCCAATGTGACTAAATAAAATTCAACTTTTTTAAATAAAAGCAGATGCACACCCAGATATTTCTTACAGTAAGAATCCTCCAACAACCTTTCAAAAGAAACATTTTTTGTCTTTCCTCAATTTTGAGACCAACTGAATCCACAAACCTTAAGCTCCAGACCCCAAACTAACCAAATGTAATGTTTCCTTAATCAGCACAGTAATTTGTAACTCTTTGTGTGTTATGTTTACTCACAGTTTTGATGCTTGCTTCTTCGACTTGATCCATGATTAGCTCTGCACCATCGTTCTGCTGTTTTCTCCTCATGCTTCTCCTTCATGCGTCCTGTCCTCAGATATAATCCAACCTGCCTCCTTGTTTCCTCCTTGACTTGTATTTGCAAAATTTCCAGTTAAATTAAAAGAAATCCAGAAAAGTTTTCCTGCTTCAAAAGCTCTTCCAGTTGGCTGTCTTCTTGTCCTCCTTCAAATGTGCATTTTTCTACATTTGTATTTATTTGACTTCATATTGCCATGACAACACAACACAGAGCATCATGGTAGATGAAGGCAGGTGGTTCTCTCCTGTGCAGAAATGCTGGTGTTCCATAGTGATGTAAAAGTATGTTAATAATCTTTAAACAGACACTCACTGATCCTGTAAGAGCAGGAATTTAACTACAAACCCTCACAGTCCCCATCAGTATCATTCATTCTGCTCTGCAGCAATGGTCACAGTGGCTGGTTTAAGTACGTTTGCCCCATAGAAATCCACTGATGTTCAGTGAGTCCCTTTGATACATGCTTAGACCTTCATAATTTTCAGGGTGCATGAGTGTTATATCTCCATGTCATCCTAAACATTTTACCAACATGTAAAAGGCATACGTCCTCGAGATTTTGATTTGTTTAATTTTAATTCAAACTTGTTTTATTCTGAATAAATGCGTGAGATGGCCCTCAGGCCTCTAAATCCACGTCCAGGTTTGGGTGACTACTTGGATTAGGGGAGTATTATTTAGAGCAATGTTTGTCACTTTGGTTAATGGCTCAACTCAGGCCATTTTTGTTCAGTCTTTTTCTAACTGAACTTTCACATTTAACATGCTAACTGAAGCCTGTAGAGTCTGAGATGTAGCTCTTTTATTTTCTGTATTGTACAGTCGGACTTAGGGGTGAATTTGCTGGGATTGGTGACTGTGCTGCATGTTTTGAATAATCTTCTTCAGAGTAGACTTTATGTGTAAGCTGATAGTGAATGAAAAAAAGTATAAAAAGCTGCTGTGGTTTTAATTTTCCAAGAGAGGTAATGCACATAATGCAGAGACGAGCGCACGGGGGATATCCGAATTCTAGGAAGGCAGCCTGCTGCTGTACACAGGCGGATTCGTCTCAGTCATAGTTCTTAACAACTTGACTGTTTTCTCAAACCACACAAAGAGCGCTGTTCCCATTCTGGGAGGTCTACTCACTGGTGTAGGCAGCTCTTCAAATTATAAGTAGCTATATATGAGCGGCTATATTAGCTTTGACTTAACATACAGTTAAGCCCATAATTATTCATACCCCTGGCAAATTTTGACTTAAAGTTACTTTTGTTCAACCAGCAAGTTCTTTTTTGACCAGAAATGACACAGGTGTCTCCCAAAAGATAATAAGACGATGTACAAGAGGCATCATTGTGGAAAAAAATATTTCTCAGCTTTTAATTATATTTTAGCAAAAAGTATCATGTCCAGAATTATTCATACCCTTCTCAATAATCAATAGAAAAGCCTTTATTGGCTATTACAGCAATCAAACGCTTCCTATAATTGCAGACCAGCTTTTTGCATGTCTCCACAGGCATTTTTGCCCATTCATCTTTAGCAATGAGCTCCAAATCTTTCAGGTTGGAGGGTCTTCTTGCCATCACCCTGATCTTTAGCTCCCTCCACAGATTCTCAATTGGATTCAAGTCAGGACTCTGGCTAGGCCACTGCAAAACGTTAATGTTGTTGTCTGCTAACCATTTCTTCACCACGTTTGCTGTATGTTTTGGGTCATTGTCGTGCTAAAATGTCCACTGGTTCCCAAGGCCAAGTTTTTCTGCAGACTGCCTGATGTTGTTGTTGAGAATCTTCATGTATTGCTCTTTTTCATGGTGCCGTTTATTGTGATTAGGTTCCCTGGTCCATTGGCTGAAAAACACCTCCAAAGCATTAGGTTCCCACCACCATGTTTGACAGTGGGGATGGTGTTCTGTGGGTTGAAGGCTTCTCCTTTTTTTACGCCAAATGAAAGCAACATCATTGTGACCAAATAATTCAATTTTTGTTTCATCTGACCATAACACTGAAGACCAGAAATCTTCTTCTCTGTCCAGATGAGCATTTGCAAAGGCCAAACGAGCTTTTGTGTGCCTTATCTGGAGAAGTGGCGTCCTCCTTGGTCTGCGTCCGTGGAACCCAGCAGTGTGCAGTGTCCGTTGGACTGTCTGCCTTGAGACATTGACACCAGCAGAGCCCAGATTCACCAGAATGGCCTTGGTGGTGATCCTTGGATTCTTTTTCACCTCTCTCACTATCCTCCTGGCCAGCACAGGTGTCACTTTTGGCTTCCGACCACGTCCTCTGAGATTTTCCACAGTGCGGAACATCTTGTATTTTTTAATCATACTTTGCACTGTAGCCACTGGAACTTGAAAACATTTGGATATGGCCTTGTAGCCCTTTCCTGACTTGTGAGCAGCCACAATGCGCAGCCGCAGGTCCTCACTGAGTTCCTTTGTCTTAGCCATGACTGTCCACAGACCACCTGCAGAGAGCTGCTGTTTTTCACCTGTTGAGTTGATTAAAACAGCTGTTCCCAATTAATCAGGGTAATTATGATGCTTTAGAACAGCTTGGACTATTTGGAATGGTATGGAACTTTGGATTTTCCCAGAGACTGTGACAGTTTGTGAAGGGTATGAATAATTCTGGACATGATACTTTTTGCTCAAATGTAAATAAAAGCTGAGAAATTTTTTTTTTTCCACAATGATGCCTCTTGTACATCATCTTATTATCTTTTGGGAGACGCCTGTGTCATCAAAAAATAACTTGCTAGTTGAATAAAAGTAACTTTAAGTCAAAATTTGCCAGGGGTATGAATAATTATGGGCTTAATTGTATGTTAAATAGTATACTTTCCTGTTTTAAATTTTATGATGGCTCAAAATTCAAAC
This sequence comes from Pelmatolapia mariae, assembly GCF_036321145.2. Classification (NCBI taxonomy): domain Eukaryota; kingdom Metazoa; phylum Chordata; class Actinopteri; order Cichliformes; family Cichlidae; genus Pelmatolapia; species Pelmatolapia mariae. Next base: position 704,178 of record NC_086227.1, read on the forward strand.
CTTACAAATTAAAACCCTGAATCATCACCACTTGTGTGAACTACAAGGGTGCCATCATTTTTCTTTTCAATCCAAGAAGAAGAAAGCTCTTCATGGTGACCCCAGAAGTTTCAATGTATCACTGGGCGTTTATCAATATGCGTACTTGTGCGTACTTGCGTTCTCGTGTACTCGTGATACGTCATCAGTCGGAGACCAAGTACTGTTCCAATTCGAAGTACGCATCACGCCGAGAACGCGAAAAAGTCCCGGATGTGTTCTTGATCCGCCCGTTTTATCGAGCATGCATCGGTGTAGACTTGGGACAGCTAAATATCCCAGAATGCATTTCGTCCAAAACTCAACAGCAGGCTCCCGGCACATCGTTTTCAACCCCCCCCCCCAAACCGCTCGCGGACTTCTCACTACTCAGGTTAAGGAGAAATCAACACACATGGGTGTATTTCCTTTGTTGCTGAGATTTATTGATAAAACAGTACAAAAAAACAAAGATAAAAAAACAACCATTTGTACACATATTTACAAATAACAATAAAAAGTGAGTGAGTACATTTCAACATTTTCAGCAATCACTCACAATCCTGGCACTGCCATGGTATCTGTAGTCTGCATTTACCACATGTGTATCTGTAGCAGTGAACACATCGCACAGTGGCATGATTGTTCTTGCATTTGTGTTTGACCTGACACGTGGCTCTTTTTCCAGGGCTAGGTGTGGAGGGTTGTGTCCGAAGCAACTGTTCTTTTCTTGCCTTCTTCCCAGCCATATGAGAGTTAGCCAACTCTCTTGCAAACTCCACCAGGAAGTCCACCCGTCTTTCCTGCGTCCCGGTGCATGCTTGATACAGCACATGTGCATTCAGTGCTGCCATGTCAATCATGTTATAGAACATGGCAACTGGCCAGCGCCGTGTTCCTCTGCGGACCGTGTACTCCCGCACCATCTGGTCCATCACATCCACGCCACACTTTGTGGTGTTGTAAAGGGTGACAGTGTTTGGCTTCCTTTTGGTGGTGTTATCAGTCTGAACCACGCTGTGCATGCTGCTAAGAATATAGACTGTCTTATTCCGTTTGGCCGCATACGCCGTCAGCGTGGCAGCAGTGGTTGAAAACACCTAAGAAATAAGATAAATTGTTATTTCCATAGCACTTTTACACACAATGAAACACATAAACATAGAACCACAAAAGACCTGCAGCCTACCTGAGTGGTGAATTCATTGCGATTTGTGTATCTAGCGGATTGAGGAATTTCCCAGCGAATCTTGTTGACTGTGCCGAGGATGGTGGTTTTCCGTCTAAGAAGTTTTTGCGCAAGTGAAAGCGATGTGAAGAAATTATCCGTGGTAACATTTCTGCCCTTGTCTAGGAATGGTTCCATCAGCCTCATCACTACATTTTCAGACAGTCTCTCCCCACTGGGACGATTGGGGTCCTTGCAAATGTACTTGGATTTTAGGTCGCAGGCCACCCAAAACTTGATCCCAAACCTGTCAGGTTTACTTGCAATACACTGCAGGAAACAGCACCGAGTCTTTGATAGGAAGAGCTGTTCATCAACGGTGATATGTAGACCAGGGTTGTAGCACGTGATGCAGTTGGTGACAAATGATCCCCACACACTGGAAACTGTAGCGAACTTATCAGTCTTTGCTCGATCGGACCTGTCATCAAAGCGTAGGTGTTGCATGATGTCTTGGAAGCGGTTACGCGGCATAGTTCCAATGATCTGTGGGTTTCCCAGGTTTGCTGACCAGCAGTCACGTAGTGATGGAACCCTAGTAACCCCCCGCAAGATCAAGATCTTTGATCAAGATCAAGATCAAAGACTCGGTGCTGTTTCCTGCAGTGTATTGCAAGTAAACCTGACAAGTTTGGGATCAAGTTTTGTGTGGCCTGCGACCTAAAATCCAAGTACATTTGCAATGTCCTCACATATCTTGGCAAGGACCCCAATCGTCCCAGTGGGGAGAGACTGTCTGAAAATGTAGTGATGAGGCTGATGGAACCATTCCTAGACAAGGGCAGAAATGTTACCACGGACAATTTCTTCACATCGCTTTCACTTGCGCAAAAACTTCTTAGACGGAAAACCACCATCCTCGGCACAGTCAGCAAGATTCGCCGGGAAATTCCTCAATCCGCTAGATACACAAATCGCAATGAATTCACCCCTCAGGTAGGCTGCAGGTCTTTTGTGGTTCTATGTTTATGTGTTTCATTGTGTGTAAAAGTGCTATGGAAATAACAATTTATCTTATTTCTTAGGTGTTTTCAATCTCTGCTGCCACGCTGACGGCGTATGCGGCCAAACGGAATAAGACAGTCTATATTCTTAGCAGCATGCACAGCGTGGTTCAGACTGATAACACCACCAAAAGGAAGCCAAACACTGTCACCCTTTACAACACCACAAAGTGTGGCGTGGATGTGATGGACCAGATGGTGCGGGAGTACACGGTCCTATAACATGATTGACATGGCAGCACTGAATGCACATGTGCTGTATCAAGCATGCACCGGGACGCAGGAAAGACGGGTGGACTTCCTGGTGGAGCTTGCAAGAGAGTTGGCTAACTCTCATATGGCTGGGAAGAAGGCAAGAAAAGAACAGCTGCTTCGGACACAACCCTCCACACCTAGCCCTGGAAAAAGAGCCACGTGTCAGGTCAAACACAAATGCAAGAACAATCATGCCACTGTGCGATGTGTTCACTGCTACAGATACACATGTGGTAAATGCAGACTACAGCTACCATGGCAGTGCCAGGATTGTGAGTGATTGAAATGTACTCACTCACTTTTTATTATTATCTGTAAATATGTGTACAAATGGTTGTTTTTGTAGAAATATTTTTTGTTTTTTTTGTACTGTTTTTATCAATAAATCTTTTGGAGATTTATTTTCCTGGATGATTGAGAATGCATCAAGATGAACACAAAATGAAGTTCACAGCTTTTAGCAGTTCCCCCTCCCCACACACAAACAAAGAGGCAGTTTGCAGTTAGAAATCCGCAATCATTCACACACCCCCACTCCCCTCCACAATTCTCAGGTAACGACCCAATTTACATATGAATTGATGCTAACAGACTAGCCAAGTTAGCTTCCACTTGGCTGACAGAGGGTTAGAAAAGCCTGGGACTTCTAGTGTTAAAGAAACCCCAGCAGCTGTCTATAGTATTGAGTGTCCACTAGAATAGAAATAAAAGCGTTCTAACATCTCACCTGCTTGTTTTTATTAAGGTATGTACACGTATGTACATGTACACTATTTTTATTAATAGAGGTTTCACTACTGAGGTTAACAATGATATATAAGTCACTTAGATCACTTCTAAATGTTAATGTTTGGTTTATTTCAGTGTTTTATTTGTTCCTGAGTAAACCGGTTTGGCTGTGATTAAAGTTAAGCTTCATAACATGTTACTCACAGTTAAATTAAGAGGGGACGGCAGTAGAAACTCCGGACCTGTGACATCATCACGTACGCTGGTGGCTGTACAAATCACGAGTCCGTGCTCGCGTACTTGAGAATTGAGAAACGGCCCACGAGTCCGTGCTCGCGTTCTCGGCGGGTACGTACTCACCGAGAACGCGAGTACGTACTCGCGTACTTGGGCATTGATAAACGGCCACTTTCTAGCATACGGCTGACACTGCTCGACATCTTACAGTGCAGTATTAGAGTCCTGCCACCAGGAGACACTAGAGGCTTTCAAACCAACAGTTTCTGCTTCCAAAGCAGCGCCAACCGTTAATAGTGGACACTGGTTGCACACAGATTGAGTTGAATTAACACAAGTTATTCATATTCAATAAACCTGTGCAATTTGTGTTGATAAAATATGATTGAAACGTGTTTTGGTGAAGTAATTTGAGCTCTTGGAATATTTTAATCCTTCACAATTTTCACACTTTATTCCAACACTATTCAGTAACAAACAAACAAAACACTACATTTTCTGAAATATTTGTGGGTTTTTTCTTGTTTGTTTTTATACTACTTGAAAACTAAAGTGACCCTCCAATGTGATGACAGTGCCAGCAGTGGCCCACAGCTCATTTAACGCTTTCTCCTAATTGGCTCATAATAGTCTCTCATATGTATGAACTATGTAGGCTATCTCTATTTTAAAATAATGAGTGGGCAATGAGAGCATCTCCTCACTGTGTACTTTACTGACAACAGGACAACAGGGAATACAGAGAACTGACTGAGGACTTTTTCCAACTGGTGCCAGCAGAACCACTTCCAGATCAACACTCGGAAAACCAAGGAGCAGGTAGTGGACTCCACCTACACCAGTGAACATCCAGAGAATGGGCATTAAGATAGCTGACTCATATAAGTGATCTGACCAATAAACTGATCTGGAGTAACAACAGAGAGTCCATCTACACAAAAGGACAGAGATGGTTGTGTTTGCAACAGAGAAGTCTTTTGGAAGGGAGCAGGGAGAGCTCCTGAAGACCTTCTAGGACTCTTTGGTGGTATTGTCCATGTTTTATGGTGTGGTCTGCTCGGGATAGGAAGAAACTGAACAGGTTGATCAAGAAAACTAGCTCTGTTCTGGGATGCCCTCTTGACCCAGTGGAGGTAGTTATCTCTGTCAGATAACAGCTCCCACCCCATACAGGTCACTCTGACAACACTAAGCAGTCCCTTCAGTGACAGGCTGCTGCACCCACAGTGTGCAAAGGGGACATTTTGGAGGCCTTTCCCTCCAGCTGTTGTCAGACTGTACACTGCACAACAGCAGTGAATGTACACCACATATGCACACACTGTGCAATACTAAATACCTGCTACTATTAACACCCAAACACTGCACTATGAAATGTTTCATTCTGATTCTAATAGTAATCTGTATTATTGCATCATATATATGTATGTATACAGATATATATAGATAGATGGATATAGATATATAGACTTAAATATATAAGTACATGTCTATTTCTTAGTCTATATTTCTTCTATTTTTGCATTATTGCTGTTAGGTATGCTGCATGTGTTCATTTGTTCCTGCCTTGTGTACTCTGCTGCAGTAACAATTTGAATTTCCCAACTCTGGGACTAACAAAGGTTATCTTATCTGAAATGCATCTAAACCCAGCTGATATCTGGCTACATTTTCTGCTGAGCATCCAAATCACACTGGACTGAAGTGTACACACTGTATAATGCCTGAATTCTTGTAAATATTTAACGATGGCCTTGTGAAATATATATTGATAAAATGTTTACCAGGCAACAGTGAACAATGAAAAATAAAATTAAAAAAATAATTAAAAACACTGAAAAACACTCACAAATATATTTTTTAGAGATGACGCATTTGTCTTAACCTGGTTATGCTGTACCATCCAGATGAAGACGTGAGCCAAAGAGCCTTTAAGTTTCATTTAATGAACTTACCTTTTCCTACATATGAGAAATGATCTGGTGTGAAGTAAATTGGGTTTTGTATATCTGTAGCCTCAGATGAGCATGAAATTTCATTTTTGACTTGACTGCTTAACAGCAGTCTTAAATATTAAAGTCTTGGTGTTAGGATGCGGAGGATGTGCCTGAAATGTTTGTTAAAACAAATAACTGGACCTTACTTGTTAAGCTCAATGTTCTCACTGTCACATGGAGAAATAAATGCTTTTCCCTAATAAATATACATTAATTTTAGGTCTAAAGTGTCTAAAAATCTGCAGTTTCGGAACTTTCCATGTGGGATAACAAAATTAAAAAACAAACACAAAAAAAAAAACCACTCAAAAAACAAGTGATACATGTGATGAAAGACTGGCATAATTTGATTCATAAGACTTGAAATTGATAAAAATAAGGGTGTAAACCTTTATTGTTTTGATGTATAGAAGTGTGTGTTATACGAAACTGTCACAAAACGGCCAGAGGCTGAGCACCAAAAATCAAACCCAAGTGCAGAAAACCCAAGGCGGAGGCAGAGTAAAGGGTTTAACAAAGGTTTAACTAACACCAAAATGACGTTTACGTTAGTACTTGATTTAAGGCTTGACACATGGGGCGTGAGGGTCTTGGCCAGGGGAGAGGGATAAGCAAGGGGACAGGTCCAAGAAAGCAACGGCAGCTGGCTGGTGATTAGGTACGTACTGGAAGAGAGGAGAGCAGTGTTAGAGCGGTAGCCAATGAGGAGTTCTGGAGAGGGTGGAAGCTATGAAAATCTTCGTCTTACTGTGCAGGTCGGAGATGGAAGCGTTGAGGGAGAGGTGATGCGGTCCAGGTGGGTTAGGTGGTGTGTGGCAGCTGTCCTGAGTGGTGAAGATTCCGAGGTGGTGTAAGGGCAGGAGGGCAGGCAGGTGAGGCAAGGAGGTGATTCCGAAGGCAGGCGGGTTAACCAGATTTCCAAGACGAGTGGTTCAGTGTGATGGAGTTTTCCTGGAGTAACTAGAACACGAGATTACAAGGTTAGTAGAGCACTTGAGATTCATGGACATGAAGCATGAGGCCTGGTTACCAACATAGGGTAGTTGACGAACTGGCGAGGAAGCAGTGTCAGCAAGCAGCTTAAATCTCCAACCTGATTGCCTCAATCAGCTTCAGGTGAGGGAGGCTGAAGGCCCTGCCCATGGGTGGATACCAGGGAATTTTACAGCCACACACCCAGACCATGACACGAAACCATTTTAATGGAAAAAAAATCAATTCTGAATCAGTTCTATACACCATAAAACTGTTGTTCTGCATTCACAGACAATAGAATAATAACATAAAAAAGCAAGCATAAAAACTGGGTGTACAAGAGCTGCACATAAGCAAAACACTTGTTCAGCACAGTAGAAACTTTTCACTTCTGAGTTATCAAATATCCCTTTTTTTCATTCCAGTGAACAAAGTCATTAAGCAATCATCTCAGCCTTCATTTAACAAGCAGTTCCCATTAGTAAGTCAAAGGTATCAGAGCCTACGCAGGACGCATTGACCCTGTCAGGAAGGAAGTGAGGTGAAGGCGCATGGTTCTCCCGGGTTTTCTCATCTCAGCAACAGGAGTGGAGGCATCTGCTACTCAAACCGAGAAACGCAGGGAAGAAAGAGGAAAAACTCAGAATTGAGAGGAAGGAAAGCCAGCATACTTACCTGCTGGAAGTCCGCAGTCGAGTGGCTGGGTGAAGGAGAGAAGCAACGTCGGCTAACCACTCACCGTTCATCCAGAGAGCTGCTGCAGTTCCGGCACCAGTGTGTGTTCGGCTTTGTGAAACAGAGCAACGGTCAGGTTTTTGGAGAGGACAGGAAAAGTCCGAGGACCAGGACAAGATTCCGGTAGATGGCGAGCCAACCACGTTGAGGACAATTCACCCCGAAGAAGATACACACCCACACATACGTTCCAGTTACACTCACAAGGACCTTTAAAGTTGGCTGTTGTCAACATAACTTGAATTCTTAAAGGGCCCCATTTCTCAAGATGTCTTGGGCATTTACCGAATATATCTGTAGATGATGTTCATCGACTTGTCGATATTTTTCCCTCGCGCCTCAGAGCAAAAGAGAGAAGGGATTGAAATTTCTCAGTATTTGTATATAGAATTCCCTCGTTTATCGCGGGTGTTATGTTCTAAAAATAACCAGCGATAGATGAAGTCTGCGAAGTAGCCAGCTTTATTTTTTACAATTATTTTAGATGTTTTAAGACTGTAAAACCCGTCACTACACACTTTATACACTTTTCTCAGACAGGCATGAACAGTTTCACACTTTTCTCTCTTGTTTAAACTCTCAAAGTTCAAACCTTCGTAAAAAAAAAAATTCCATTATAGAATGAAACCAAAGATCAAAACCTGTTTTCAGTCCCAATTATTTGAGAAATAAACATACAGTATATTTGTTTTTCTATAAATAATAATGACAGATTTTAGAACTAATGAATTTAACTTTAAGCTTAATTGCTTAATTTAAGCTTAATGCACTTTATAATCCGGTGTGCAGTATGGTAAAAAAAAAAAAAAACGGTAACTTCTATCTTTCTTTAGTGTATGGACTCAAATTGTGGTCATAAATATTTTGTACTTGTAAATCAGTTTTGCATGTGTAAAAAGAATTTTTGTGTGTGTAAAAAAGATTTGTGTGTGGACTTAGCCACAAAATACGTGTGAAACTCTGCACTCAAGTTTCAAGTTACAAGTACGAATTTTGACCCTGTTTTTCTTCCTTTCATCTGATTGGTCAATGTCATGTCAATCACAAATTTAACTATCCAATCAGAGAACAGATGGGTTTGGCTGTCGGAGGGGCGCTTTTTTGAACTGCAGGTCCTTGAAGGGTAATGCACTGCTGTATCCCAATTCAGGGTCTGCAGCCTTAAAGTACGCAGCCTCAACGATCCTCAAGGGCCACGTACTCAAAGACCGCTAAGGCCGGAAGTGCGAGGATTGTGAAATGGGACGGTCTAGCCTCCATCGCGCTGCCCAGGTTGCCTAGCAACCATGATAGCTGGAAACGTGTGGTTGACAGAAATGAAGGAGAACATATTTTGTTCGTGTGTTTGTTTCTAAACGAGCTTTGTGTGATTTAATAAGTATCTGAGGCTGAGACCACAGGACTGTAAAACATGATTGTTGGCCTTCATATCTGTACTGAACAGTCATTTAAGATTAGCTAGTAAATAACAATTAGCTAATTGTGACAGGTGAGACCTGTGTCTGGGAACCGCCCCTGGTGGGCGGAGCTGGTCTTTGCTCCTTTCATAAGCTCAGGTGTGGGCAATTAGGTATTCCCCAGCAAACCTGAAGCTGCAAGTGTGTGCTGCAAGTTGGTGTTAACTTCTGTCTATGAAAGCTTCTGTTAGAACGGTGGGAAACATTGCTCCCGTGAGAACGGTACAGTGGACTTCATCGCCACTGACCCACAGTTATTAGGGTGTGACACGAACTTGTGGACAGGTAACAAAACAATTAAGTTGAGGAATATTCCTGTGTTTTATTGTCCAGCATAAGTGATCTCCTGCCTTTTATTCACAGAGTACCGAGCTGCTGCTTTGCCCGGTGGATTTCTGGTTGCGGGCAAAGGACCCGACACATCAGTGTGTTTTAATTTGTTTTAAACTGGTGTAAGTCGACAGACTGACTGTTGCGGCTGTCGATTGTTTTGTTTTGTTTTTGTTTTATTTTTTCTGTATCAGTAGGCACCACAAAGATTGATTCTTTTAGTATTTTAACCCTTTTCTTAAGTGTATATATATTGTCGCGAACGGTGAAGGCGCTGCAGGGAAAACAAATCCTTTTTTTTTCTCACCGCTTCTGCATGCACAGCGGTGGGCCTGAGTGAAGACGGCACTGAAGCTTTTGTTTTTCTCTATAGTGTTTTGCCCATTTTGGGGTCGTGTGTCAGTTGCCGTCCCTTTTTAACCTGTGTTATGTTGATTTGTTTTTAATGGTTCCCCGCAGCGCTTGTCCTGTCTCACGGGCAATCATACAGTTTTTATCGCTTTTAAATAAGGTAAAGTTTTTAATTGTTTTCAAGTGCTGCTGGTACATTGTTACTTTTATTTTGTATTAAAATTTAAAATCTTTTTAACTGACTGTGCGCCTACGGCTCTGTCCTATTTTAAATAGGTACCTACCACGGGTCACAAACTGGCGTTGTCGGACAGGACGAGCCTCTAGGTGTACACGGCGATTAGTCAGTTGGTTTGTGAAAAATTCTTTTTTTTAAAAAAATTTTTTGGGGTGTTTGTTTTAAACTGTTTTATATTTGTATTTATTTGTTTTTTTAGGCAAAGCAGCAGCTGGTAATTCCTGGTGTTAACAAAGTGTAATCTGCATTTTAACATTGTAGGCACACTGAGGGTTTTTATTTTTTTATTTTTTTTTATTTATTATGGAGTCCCAATCAGGCATTTCTAGCCCCTGTAGACCTCATGACTCTACCCCTATGGAGGGCTCTCCCCGAGAGAGGTTGGTTTAGATCCCTAGAGAGAGGTCGTGTCCCCTGTTTAGCGGAACTGGGGAAATTAGTGTCCAGAGTTGGGTGGAGGAAATAAAATCTGTGATGCGCACTCGTAGACTTGCCCCTATTGATAGAGCCCATTATATCTATGACCATTTGACTGGTGATGCTCGTGAAGAAATAAAATATAGGTCCCAGCAAGTAAGAGAAGATCCAGACCGCATTCTTGATATTCTCCTTAGCCAGTATGGTTGCCCCATGTCCTTTATTGCTGTTAAGGAAGCTTTTTATGCAAGAAGGCAGCAAGAAGGGGAGTCATTGAGGGAATTCTCCCATGCATTGTTTTCTCTCATGGACAAAATGATTCAAAGTTGTCCCGAGAGGCGAATTCCTGAGGCTGCTAGACTGCTTTCCGATCAGTTTGTAGAGGGTGTCCGGGATGGAAATTTGAGCCGCGAGCTTAAAAGGATTGTTCGCGAACATCCAGATTATGACCTCCATACTTTAAGAGATGAAGCCCTCAGGTGGGAGCGGGAAGGCAGAGTAGGAGCAGAACCAGGCCGGTTCAGGACTTATTCTGTCCCAGCAGTCTACAGCATTCAGCATGCAGGACAAAGGTGCCAAGGGATACTATTGGGTCAGAATTAGCAGAGGTCAAGGAAATGTTAAAACGGCAGCAGGCCCAGATTGGGCTAGATATTCCCTATGTTGGCTACCTGGAGCTTGATTGCCAGGTGTTAGGGAGGCAAATACCGAAGCGTGGTGTGTTAGTAGTTAGAGATCCTTTGGAGCCCAGCCCCAACTCAGAAATATGTGGAGTACTCGGCATGAATGTGATCCGTGAGTGTTATAGGGAGCTGTTTTTGGAACATGGCTCTGCTCTTTTTGACCTTCCTTCAGTGCAGGAAGATCCTTGGCAGCAGGCTTTGCAGCGTTGCCATACAGCTCAGCTACAGCCCGAAGCACAGGTTAGTGACCCAGTGAGAGTTAAGGGTAGAAGAAAAATTTGCATCCCCGCAGGCACAATGAAGTTTGTACCTACCACATGTCGGAAAGCCCCTTCAGCACACACTGGAACAGCACTTTTTGAACCATTAGATGCCGGTTTGCCTCATGGTCTCCTCTCTTCTCCAGCTTTGGTCCAAGTGGTCAGTGGCACTGCATTTATCCCAGTTACCAATGTGGGATTAACTGAGGCCATTTTGCCACCTCGCAGTCAGCTTGGCACCTTGTGCCAAGTTGAAATTGTCAGCCGATCCAATGGCTTGACCAGTCTGTTGGAAGATTTGGGGGAGGAAAACTGTGTTACCATGGCAACTCAGAGTGTGGAACCCAACCCTCTGAAAACTGCAATTGATGCAATTGATCTATCAGCCCTCTCTGTACAGGATCAGGACAGGGTAAGATCCCTTTTGCGTGACTACCAATCTGTTTTCTCTTCTCATGATGGTGATTTAGGCTGTACCAATTTAATCACTCATGAGATTCCACTCTTAGATGAGACTCCAGTCCGCCAGCGGTATCGACGCATTCCACCTTCAGAGTATGAGAGCGTTAAGGCCCATATTCAACACCTGTTGGAGAGTCAGGTGATCAGGGAAAGTTGCAGTCCTTTTGCCTCTCCAATTGTGGTAGTACGAAAGAAGGACTCCAGTATCAGGCTTTGTGTGGATTACCGTTTGCTGAACTCAAGGACTAGGAAGGATGCTTTTCCCTTGCCCCGAATTGAGGAGTCCTTGGACGTGTTGTCAGGTGCACGTTGGTTCTCTACCTTGGACTTGGCTAGCGGCTACAATCAGGTCCCTGTTGCTGAGCCAGACAAAAAGAAAACTGCTTTCTGCACTCCTTTCGGGTTATTTGAGTTCAACCGCATGCCATTTGGCCTCTGTAATGCACCAAGCACCTTTCAGAGATTGATGGAGCGAATGTTTGGTTCCCAGAATCATCAGTCTTTGTTGTTGTATCTGGATGATGTGATTGTCTTCTCTACCACAGTAGATGAGCATATTCAGCGCCTAGGAGCAGTACTGGAGACCTTGCGGGTACAAAACTTGAAGGCCAAGTTGGAGAAATGCTGTTTTCTGCAGACAGAGGTAAAGTACCTTGGACATGTGATCTCCAAGGATGGGGTAGCCACTGACCCAGATAAAATATCTGCTGTGTCTAATTGGCAAACTCCTAGCTCTGTTGCTGAATTGAGGTCATTTTTAGGGTTTGCTAGTTACTATCGCCGCTTTGTTCCAGGTTTTGCATCCCTAGCTGCCCCGCTTCACCAGTTGGTGGCAGAGCTGGCTGGGACTAAGCACAAACGCCCCTCCAAGCGTACACTGCAGGACGTTTGGACAGAGCAGTGTGAAAATAGCTTTCAAGAGTTGAAAGCTCGGTTGGTGCATTCCCCCGTATTGGCTTATGCTAATTTTTCACAACCTTTTATCTTGGAGGTTGATGCCAGCCACTGGGGTTTGGGGGCAGTGCTTTCACAACAGCAAGCAGATGGCAAGGTGCGTCCTATAGCCTATGCTAGTCGAGGACTAAAGCCCACGGAGCGTAACATGTCTAACTACAGCTCCATGAAACTTGAATTCCTAGCCTTGAAATGGGCTATGACTGAAAAATTTAGAGAATATCTGCTGGGTAACAAGTGTGTTGTCTTTACCGACAACAACCCCTTGAGCCATCTGACTACAGCAAAGCTTGGAGCTTTGGAACAGCGCTGGGCTGCTCAGCTCTCTTCTTTTGATTTTTCAATTAAGTATCGTCCAGGTCGTACAAATGGCAATGCAGATGCTTTGTCCCGACAGTGTCAGCCATCAGATCAAACTGTGTCTTTGGAAACATTGCTTCCTGGTACTTCCCTCCCAGACTCTTTAGTCCAAGCAGTTTTACCACCCCAGCAAGTAATCCAATCGACGATTTCGGTTTTACCCTCCCGTTCACTGGCAGACCTTGCTACTTTGCAGAGGGATGACCCTACGATTAGTGGCTTTTTGAAGTTTTGGCACAGAGGAACTGGCCCTACTCGTCAGGAGAGGAGAGATTTGCCAGCCGCAGTGCTAGAGATGTTGCGCCAGTGGAGGAAATTGGTAGAAAAGGAGGGTGTCCTTTATCGGCAGATTTTTCAGCCAGATGGGGGGGAACCCGTGTGCCAATTAGTGGTCCCTCATAGTCTCAAGAATGAGGTTTTACATGGCTTGCATAATGACCATGGTCACCAGGGAACTGACAGGACTGCAGACTTGATACGCAAGAGGTGTTATTGGCCAAGTATGTTTAAGGAGGTTCAGGATTACTGTCAGCAATGTGAACGTTGTGCGCAGGCTAAAGCAGTTTATCCCAAACCTAAAACAACCATGGGTCACCTCATGGCTGCGAGGCCCAATCAGATTCTGGCAATTGATTTCTCATGCCTTGAGATGTCTGTTGATGGCCGTGAAAATGTATTGATTCTTACTGATGTGTTTTCAAAGTTCACTCAGGCCATTGCTACTAAGGATCAAAAGGCAACTACTGTGGCCAGTGTTTTGGTCTATGAGTGGTTTTACCGCTTTGGTGTCCCCTCTAGGATCCACTCTGATCAGGGGAGGAGTTTTGAAGGAGCAGTAGTTCGGCAGCTGTGCCAGTTATATGGTGTGGAAAAGACGCGCACCACTCCTTACCACCCACAGGGTAATGGCCAGTGTGAGCGTTTTAATCGGACTCTGCATGATCTGTTGAGAACCCTGCCCCCTGAGCAAAAGCGTCATTGGCCCATGTATTTACAGCAGCTTACCTTTGCTTACAATACCATGATCCATCAAACTACGGGTGAGTCACCTTATTTTCTTATGTTTGGCCAAGAACCCCAGCTCCCAATTGACTTCCTGTTAGGCCGAGTAGAGGAACCCACACAAGGCCCGGTGCACACTTGGGTCCAAGAGCATCAGAAACGTCTGGATGTTGCTTATAAAGGTGTGAGAAACCGGACCCAAGCAGCAGCGACGCTGCGTGCAGATCGTCAACCTGCCCCAGCTTCTGACCCCTTGCCATTGCATCAGTTAGTGTATTTGAGAGATCATAGCATTCGGGGCCGGAATAAAATCCAAGATTTTTGGGGCGCTACACCGTATTGTATTGTCCGTGCCCCTGCTGATGCTGGTCCTGTGTATACAGTGGCCCCACTCCATGATCCAGAACAGAAAAGACAGGTTAATAGACAATTGATTAAGCCGATCCCTGCTGATATCTGTGAGAAAATAAGGGCAGAGCTCCAGCAAACTCCTAACCTTAGAAGTTCACCTGAGCGGTTACCTCTGTCTGAGGATGAGGGAGACTTGTATGTGTGGCAACGAAGGGAGTCCCCAAGAGGTGACCCCCAAAGTGTACGAACGGATTCTCCACCTTGTCCCCAACAACCCCCAGAGGACCTGGCTATAGTAATGAGGCCGCAGTCCAGAGGAACTGAACCTGGTACCCTGACCCAACAGTGTAGTGTCCCCACTCCATTAGCTGAAAGTGGTACAGTTAGAAGAACGGCACGCTCAACAGCCGGCCACCATTCCAATCCACACCATCTGCCCCAATCAGCTGAAGCCAGGCCACCTAGTGTACATTCAGTTACAGCTTTTTACAGACCTTGGCTTTAAAGTTTCATTGTCGGGTCGCCAATGCAAAAACCAGGGGGGAGAATGTGACAGGTGAGACCTGTGTCTGGGAACCGCCCCTGGTGGGCGGAGCTGGTCTTTGCTCCTTTCATAAGCTCAGGTGTGGGCAATTAGGTATTCCCCAGCAAACCTGAAGCTGCAAGTGTGTGCTGCAAGTTGGTGTTAACTTCTGTCTATGAAAGCTTCTGTTAGAACGGTGGGAAACATTGCTCCCGTGAGAACGGTACAGTGGACTTCATCGCCACTGACCCACAGTTATTAGGGTGTGACACGAACTTGTGGACAGGTAACAAAACAATTAAGTTGAGGAATATTCCTGTGTTTTATTGTCCAGCATAAGTGATCTCCTGCCTTTTATTCACAGAGTACCGAGCTGCTGCTTTGCCCGGTGGATTTCTGGTTGCGGGCAAAGGACCCGACACATCAGTGTGTTTTAATTTGTTTTAAACTGGTGTAAGTCGACAGACTGACTGTTGCGGCTGTCGATTGTTTTGTTTTGTTTTTGTTTTATTTTTTCTGTATCAGTAGGCACCACAAAGATTGATTCTTTTAGTATTTTAACCCTTTTCTTAAGTGTATATATATTGTCGCGAACGGTGAAGGCGCTGCAGGGAAAACAAATCCTTTTTTTTTCTCACCGCTTCTGCATGCACAGCGGTGGGCCTGAGTGAAGACGGCACTGAAGCTTTTGTTTTTCTCTATAGTGTTTTGCCCATTTTGGGGTCGTGTGTCAGTTGCCGTCCCTTTTTAACCTGTGTTATGTTGATTTGTTTTTAATGGTTCCCCGCAGCGCTTGTCCTGTCTCACGGGCAATCATACAGTTTTTATCGCTTTTAAATAAGGTAAAGTTTTTAATTGTTTTCAAGTGCTGCTGGTACATTGTTACTTTTATTTTGTATTAAAATTTAAAATCTTTTTAACTGACTGTGCGCCTACGGCTCTGTCCTATTTTAAATAGGTACCTACCACGGGTCACATAATGTTGTTCATGAGACTAAAGTCAGTGTAAATATGATATGGCCAATATTATAGTTACTATATTAATCATAAGTTATTACAGCAGTGAGTTTGAAGTCTCAAATCAAATCACTGCTATTGTGACATCACATGTGCAGGTACACTGGTACAGCACATGTGAGTGAAATTCATGTGAGTGAACTCTGTGTCTAACACTGAGCTTCAGTAAAGATTCAAGTTGCATTTATTTATATGTCCTATCACCTTAAATCTTCACTCAAAGACAAGTATCTTTGAAAGTGTGTATATAGATGTATTATATATAAGAGACAAATGTTGTTCCTTCAGTATGTTGGCATTACTAAATTTGGCTCAATGCTCACATATATGTGTAAAAAGAAAATGTACGAGCTGTGAAAACTGTTTCTGATAGAATGAAGAGTAGACTGATATATGAAATATTACTTTATTGCGTGAGAAAATCAGACCATGTCATAACTGCTTTAAGTCATACAGAATAGATATCAGAGCCTTAAACAGGCTGACTTCTGCTAAATGGGTCAAACTGGGCAGAAAGTAAACAAACACATAACATCCTTATAGAATATGATGTAACACTATAGATCAACTTACCTCAGAATATATAAAGCATATAAACAATTACAGCAATATGATGCAACAAACACAGCAGTGCTACTAATCCAAAATACTCAAAGCTTCATAGAACTGAAACAAACATTTATTTTTAGCTCCATTCTGCTGCTGATACATACTTTAGGTTTCTGAATATTAAACTTGTTTCTGCCTTTCATAGTGTGTAACTTGAAGGCCCTGAGTACTTTCTCCCACACTGAAAACACTGAAATGATAACATTATTTGAACATTACCTAATAAGACTGATTCAGGACAGATAATTAGTGATGTTAAACTTTCCTAGCAGTCCTTCACAAACAGGGAACAGTCTGTCTATTCTCTCCATCTGTCAGCTGCTGCTGGCTCTTCCTCCTCCTCTTCCTCACACACTGCTGAGTTTGTCCTGGTGGATCATCAGGGGTGCAAAGCCTCACAGATGATGTGCAGCAGTGGGTCCCTCAGTCTCTCCTCACTCTGGACACTTGCAGTTGTCACACATGGAAATCAAATGTGTGATAAGCTGCAGGATTCAAACACAAGTGTAACTTATAAACACATGTTCATACTTTTATTCCACAATCAGAGAGAAAGAAACAGAGAGAGAGTGCAGGACAGACAGACAGGTGACAGTCTCAGGTGTATACACTGCTACAAAACAGCACAAGAGAAGGAGGATTTAGTGTTTGTGTTATTACGAGTGCTAAACAAGAAGAGTTCCCAGATGGTACAGTGGACACATGTGTGACTCCTGTGATTAAAGCATCTTTCTTTCAGCTTAACGAGTGAACCGTCAGCTCGTTCAAACACACGTTAAAGTCCGTTTGGCTCGACACCACCGAACAGAGGCAGCAATATAACATAGCTAACATTAACAGTGCAGTGAATCCTGCTTGTGCCGTGATATTCAGGACTGCAAACCGAGCAGCATCACTGACTTTCAGCTTGTTGTGTTTGTGGATATATGACTGACTTTAATTATCCATAAAATCATCACATTCTCTGTAAGATTAAGGTCAACTATATATATATATATATATATATATATATATATATATATATATATATGTGTATATATATGTGTATATATATATATATATATATACACATATATATATATATATATACACATATATATATATATATATATATATATATATATATTTATATATATATATATATATATATATATATATATATTTAGAAGTAGAGGCTTTAAAACCAAGTAAACGCTGAAAGTACAAACATCGCTAATGTCACATAACTTTGCCAACAGTAATGTTTTAATGTTCTTAAACATTCGCACATAAATAAGTGACATCATATTCAGTACTTACTTTTGACAGTTCACTCTTCGGCCGCTCCCGTCTGCCGTATTTTGCGGCAAAATTATCCACACCCACCGCCGCGCTATGGATTGTGGGATATATGGGACCACGAAGCGTGCACCGGACCACGCTTGATATTTGGGGAAATCGACGGCGCATTTGGAGTATGCATTTGAAGTACACTTTGAATTGGGACAGCCGTTGTCGCGTGACGGTGACGTACTCGCACTTGAAATGCGTACTTCAAGCGTGCATACCCTGAATTGGGACACAGCCTTTGACTTGGGACAGCCTTCGTCGCGCCGCTGTGACATAAACGGCCTTAAAATGCAGCCTTTAAGGCTGCAGACCCTGAATAGGGATACAGCCAATGTTTGAAGCTGGAAGATCTCTTTGTAAATATCCGATAGCAGCTAGGTCCGCTAACTTTCAGCAGCTGTTGAAAGGATAAAGTTGTGGTATACCAGTGGTTAGAAATACAATCATTACTTTAGGATTAGTTTAACACAAAGTCATTGCTGACCCGGGACCATTGCTGTGAGTCACAGTGCGCAGCATAAAGGTCCTTTCACATCAGACGCAGCATGTGCTGCTAATGCTAACTGCTAACTAAAAGCCAAGGATCCAGAATTTGTTGCGCTGGCTGCTGGGCTCTGTGGGTTTTTGCAGCAGCTCTACTAGATGCACCTGCTCCTTGTCGTTTCTATCTCTGACTTTATGTCCTCTACAAGAGTTTGGTTTTTTTGCTGGTTCTTCAAATATTCAATAAAAACATGTATGCTCATTCATAACGAAGACGGCTTTGTAACTATCCCCACTAGTGAAGACTGTCATTTCCACAATACTGCCCCCCTCCCCCCCGGTAAATAAAGCGCCCCTCCGACAGCCAAACCCATCTGTTCTCTGATTGGATAGTTAAATTTGTGATTGACATGACATTGGCCAATCAGATGAAAGGAAGAAAAACAGGGTCAAAATTCGTACTTGTAACTTGAAACTTGAGTGCAGAGTTTCTCATGTTTTTTTTGGCTAAGTCCACACACAAATCTTTTTTACACACACACAAATTCTTTTTACACATACACATCCTGATTTACAAGTACAAAATATTTATGACCACAATTTGAGCCCATAAAAAATGCACTGAAACGGAAATATTCAAACATCACATTTTAAGAGAGTGCCAAATGATTTAATTAAATAATTACTAATTCAATATTTTTTAAATAAAATTGTATATAATTAAATATTTAAAATTGTAATTATTGAATAAATAACTTTTAATTAATCCATGCTACATTTAGTTATTTACAGATTTATTTAATTAATTGAGTTTGGCACTCGCGTGTAATTTTTAGCCCCAAACCATGCAAATGCTTAAAATACCATGATTTATATAACAATGTGTCATGATACGACACAGCAATGGCAGTCGACAAGTCAGACTACGCCGAGTGGCCTCTCAAGTCTGGATTAAAGGGGAGGGTTGTGTCAGGAAGACCATCCAGCACAAAATGGTTAGTGCTGTTAGCCAACGGCGCGTCAGTGAAAACTAATATTAAATGTTAAAGTTAAATGAACTTCCAATAAACAGCTACCCTACTAGGATGTAAAAGTTGACCGAATGTTTGTCCACGCTACAGTTAGCTTTAGGTTTTGTTTTACTTGAATTTAATTTTCTATTTGTTTGCATGAAATAGAATCTAACAGTGTATTATCACTTGAACATTTTTCATGTGCGTTTGCTTCGGGGACTCCTTCCTCATATTAAACCTTCTTGATCACTGTCACATTGGAGCATCCCAACTTTATTTAAATATGTGCTTGTCAATAAGACCAAATGACTGAAAATAAAGAAGCACCATTACTCTTTATGTCATAAACATTTATTTATGGTCATTTTTTTACATTATGAGGCACTGCAGAAAAATATAAAGCAAATATTTTCCAGTCTACACAGAAACACCTTCATTACTGAATTATTCAGTCTTCTCATCTTGTTGACTAAACTCCAGCTGACGTCAGCCGGCTCTGATGGGAGTGTTTTCTGTTTTAAGAACAAACGTTGATAGCATTGCAGTGATTTGTCTTAGTTTGTTAAAACAGAATAACGTGGCTGGAAATCAAATTATAAAAAGGAAAATTTCTTTCAACAAAATTATATTAAAGAGTAAAAAAAAACAGATAAACAACATGTTCTGTTCTGCAGCTGTACACATGCCAAAGAGGACTTGCTGAAAAGGCAACTGTTGCATTTCCTGTTACTGTTGTTTTGATCAAGGCTCTGAGTTGCCGTCTCCCACCTCCAGTGGGAACATGATGAGGTCCGACACACTGCCCCACTTTCTCAGCTAGACTGTGCACACGTCTGCTGGTAGTACTTCCTCAGCATCTCCAGCTGAGCGGAGCGCACTAGGATGTGCGGTCGAACAGATGCCAGCTTCTGACAGGCCTCTTCTGGAGTCCAGCAGTGTAACTGTCAGCAGGAAAGCAAACGGTCAACACAGCAAACCTGTCGCTTGATGCCCGAGCGACTCATCAGCCATGAGCATGTTTCATACAATCACCACTCTGGAATATTGACTTAAACATTCTGTGGTTCAGAGCATGTCGAGGTAAACGGGTCAAAAACTGAGTTAAATGTGTTTTATCTGAAATGACCATGTGATTATATTTACATACAAATACTTTAAAGGTAAGTACGCTGGAATAAGAGGGTAAAAAGTCACTTAAGTCACTCCACATTTACAGCCGTCAACACAAAAACTGCATCAAAAATATTGTTTTTCTGCAAAATTACCAGCTGATTACACACCACTTAAAACAGGCTCTGAAACTGAAACGATGTCATCTCATTGAAAGGCCACTTTGTGTTCAAGTAGTAATAAAAAACTAAACAAACAAGAAAACACCCACAAATATTTCTGAAAATGTTTTGTTTTTTTAATTTCAAATATTGTATAACGAGACAAAACTGCAAACATGAAGGCAGATTGTAACAAACTGAATCCTTTCATCGAACCACCAAACAAACACACTGGTCCTCCCTGTGCACACACTGCTGCTGTCATTGTGTTCGTGTTTAACAAAATAAACTGCAGACATAAGTGTAACTCTGTCACTGAGCTAACAGCTGATCCCTCAGCATGTTTGTGTCTCTGCTCATGCTGCCTTCACATTCGATCATTTTCAGCTTTTTAAAGAACTTCAAGGGACAAACTGCCTGACATTTCTTCAAGTGGCCCCCAGGCTGCGAATTTGAGACCCTGACTCAAAATAAGTTATGCAATACTCAAAATTACCTACAGTATAAATTGTTTCTCCTTTCCTCTAAAATACATGCAGGTTAGGCACGTTTAGGCCACTCTGTAATATTGCCTGCTCCACAAAAAGTAACACGTACTTATGACGTAAATACAGGGAAATATTGTTTGTTTAGCTGCTAAATTACCAGGAAATTACACAGTACTTAAAAATACTTAAAAGTGCTTAAAAGTGCTTATGCGCTGCTCAGATTTTATAGCAGTATAATTATTTGCTTCCTGTAAAAACCGGATTTGTTGCCGCCTTATTCTTATTTGTTCAAAATTATCCAACATAACAAATGTGAATTTATTATTCGATTTATTTCTTTATTTTTTTATCCGCCCTTTATGCTTTATCTTGCGTTACCATGAAAAGTGGGATGTTCTTCTCTCCACTCTGTTTTTGTGCTGTCTGCAGTTCAAACAGCAGGCGGCAGTCTGAGTGCGACCTCCTCACAGCATCATACTGACCCGTATGAGGTAGGCGGCAGCTAATGTGGCGCTCCGGGAACGTCCAGCCTTGCAGTGCACGTACACACTTGTTCCCTGCTCTTTATGCTGCAGTGCAAACTCCACGCCTCTGTGGAGGTTCTCCATGCTGGGGACACCAGTCAGGTCCACAGTGCTCAGCCTGAGCTGCTCCACACCAGCAGCCTGCCACTCCTGCACCAGCACCGCAACAATAAGTGACACAGTGTATGAGGGGCGGCTCTTTGCCACTGTTAGGGTTTGAACTTCTATCACACATCAGTATTTAACTCATCTTGCATATGCATGACAGCACAAGGTCATTTCAAATATTTAAACTGCACGTCAACTTAATAATGGGAACTCAAACGAAGGGAACTCACCTGGGCTGAGTTGCAGAAATATTTGGTCTCGTACTCTTCGTTCATGGTGATCACCCCTCGAACATTTTCTGTTTCCAACAGCTGCAACAGCACAAACAGCACAAACAGGCCATCAGCTCTCAGAGATGAAAACTGCAACTGCCACCAGAGCGGTGCTCTAAGTACTCTTTCTCTCCTTTATTTCATTTTTTATGAGGTCTTGACAAAATATATTTCCAGTCTCCTTCTCTGCTCTTTATACAAACACTGGTGCATCTCAGAAAATGGCAATATTGTGTAAAAGTTCATTTTTTCCAAGATTTTTTTTATTTTATTTTGATGATCACAAAAAACATAAATCTGGTATCTCAAATTATTACAATATTTCATCTGGAGTCCACAGCCATGAGGAAGACTGCTGACTTACCAAATGTTCAGATGGCAAAAATCAACAACCACCAGAAGCCACCAGTCACTGCTGCAAAAGCTGTCAGTTCACAGTGTGCAAATATTCATGGAAAGTTGACTAAAAGGAAAAGTATACACAAACAACACACGTGGTGACACAAGGTGGTGTCAGTGTCACAATGTACACAGCAAAGGGGCCGCAGCCACTGACTTCAATAATATCAGCCACTCATAAACAACAGGCATCTTACCTGAGCTAAGGAGAAAGATGCCTGAGGTCCTTATTCTAATCATGTAGCAGGTAATATCCAGTATGTGTAATGTGACAAAAGCACAACGTTCAGTGTGTGTTTCATGGCATTTTTACGCAGCATGTTCCTTGTGTAACAGTCTTTACATTAATAAGCTGTATTCCTCACACTGAGGAAGGGATGTTTGTCTACCATCAAAAAAGAAATCACAGTCCTACAAATATCCAAAAGCTTCTTTGCTGGGACCAAAATTACTTTTATAAAAGGAAAGCCCTTAGCTCGGGCAAAGTAATCAAACACACAAATAAGTGGCCAAATGTGCATCTGCGGGTGGTGCTGGAGTGGCCACAGTGGCTGTAGGCAGGACGCACTGATGGGGCATCGTGAAGGAAGGGGCGGAGGTACAGAGCAGCAGAACAATAGCAACAGCGGTGTGTGAATTAATGCTAAACATAGTATGAACATTAGTCTTAGTGTTTTTCATTTTCTACTGATGCACACTGCTCCTGTAAGGATTCAGAGCTATGCAGTAGTCACTGTGTGCTCCGTCTGACTACTGCAGAAAAACAAACCTAATAAATCATGTTGACCATCAGAGGTCTGATGATCCAAGAGGACCAACTATGGGCAAAAACTACTGAACTGCGAGACAGTTTCTGTTTATATGTTAGCTTGTTAGATAACTGAGGCGGTGTTACAGCAGTTTCTGCTTCAGCTGGAGTGAATCACCCACAAATCACAGTATTCGCTGGTTGAGATAATGACTCACTGTGAGTTACTATTTCATAATTGTGGCTTCGCATATTACTGTCTTTACAGCATTTCTGTGAAATTGTACACGCACACACACACACGCACACCACTACTATAACAACTTGCCAAAACAAAGTCAACGCCGCCTCGTTAGCGCAGGCTAGCTCGGCAGCTGGTCTAAAGAGTCGTTAGCGTAGTCGAGCGCTAGCTAGCAGCTTCAGTGTTGGACAGGCGGACCTGTTTGGTCATGGACCTGAACGGCAGCGCTCCGAGGATCACGGTTTCATCCACTCGGTCAAACCACCGTCTCGAGGACACCTTCTCCATGACAACGTTGTAGGCTAACGTGGGGTAGAAGAGCAGCCGTGCTAACACTCCCGACATGGCTGAGCTATTTTCTGACGAGTCGTGTAAGAATTGAACTTGTGCTGTGGAGAGCTCAGCCTCTCATCATTACTCCTCCGTGCTGCTGTGCGGCGTGTGCTTCGCAGCCTTCAGCCCACATGCTGTCAGCTTCCTCCTCCTGCAGTACGACTTCCGCCGACTGCTACCCCTTCAAAATAAACACACTGACCTTCCATCCATAGATTCCGTCTCAAATCAGAATATTTTTTCTGCTCGACCAGCTGATGTTAAGGTGCAAAGTCGAACATATATAATGAGTACAACAACTTCATATATCACTTTTTTAAAGGACTGTCAGAACTTTTTTTACACTTTAAAATTTAATCTCTCAAAAAACTATTCCAAAATAAAAGCCTGATTTGTCACCGCGCTTTCTTATCATCGAAATAAATCACGGTATTTGCCAAAGATACGTCAGAAAATCTCGCTACTTAAAACTATGAAAACAACAGCCCAGCACTCTGACGTAGGCAGAAGCTTCAGCTCTCAGTCCCCTCTCCTGACCTCACAGTTTGGACTCAGGACACAAATGATCTCTTCTTTTAAGGTTAGGCTCAAAATGTGCCTTTTGTCAACCCACGCTTCAGTTATGCTGTCATAGTCTGTATTTGCTGGGGGACTTGCCATGATGCACTGAGCACTACTTCTCCTCTCTGTCTCTCACTCCCATCGTGTTTATATACTGTGCTGACTCACATTTCAATGTTGAGCTTTCCTGTAATGTTTAGGGCCTTTCCCTTGTTTAATATTGTCATTCTATCATAAATAAAAAAAGATTTTCATTGTGTGGTTTATTCTTCATATAATTTGTAACACATACGAGTATATGTGAATAATAGTCTATTAGCATCCTGAGATCCAGCACCCTCATATGGAAATATTCCATTTAGTCTTTCCCTTATACATCATTCAAAACATTTATATTAAAATTTAAATGTTTTCATTTAAAAATGATGACTTTGTTTTATGGTGTCAAATTAAACTATTCTCACCATACGAGGACAATAAAAGATAAAATGGACGTAAGTAACAGCTTCGTACTCAAAGATTACGTTTAGTTTTTATCGTTATAAAGGCAGCTGTGCTGTGCAGCCTGGTGTGAGCTGAAAACATAATGCTATGGTTACGGTCGTCTTCTTTAGAGATGGTCCACATTTACATGTGCATTTGGTGCAGGATGTAGTTACAGTGCAATCACTGATGATTGGCTGCTTCTGGAAGAGGGCTGTGCAGGAGTGTCTAAAATTTGGGGCCTTTCTCCTTATTGACTCTCCCTGACTATGAGGCTTTACAGAAACACATACCATTGCTAAGCTAACTGCAGAGGATACCTACAATAAGGTGACTGTTCAAGCACACCTGACATGTGTCTGACCTTGTTTGACCTTAGACTGGACAAACATTGCTCCCCCGATGTCAGCGGGAAACAACTAACAGAACCGAACTTTGAAAAACCCTGTTTGTGTGTCACCAAATACCATTTTAATATTTAAAAAAAAAAAGATTCCATTTACTAATGAACCACTTTTTCTCCTTAATTTACAAGGTTTTCAACAGGAAGTTCAGGCAAATAAAAATTTAAAACTTAAATGTACAAAACACAGTAAAATCATATATACAAAAAAGAAAAAAAAATTGAACATGCAGGTTTTTCCACAGAGTGACAAACAGACTGCACTACTCTGCAGCCTCCAGAGGTCACTCACAAGAGCATATGGGACAATAAATCCGAGGACCACCAATTAGCAGAATGTAGCGGTTTAATCTTCAGATTTCTGGTCGGTTTGTCAAGATAGAGCCTCTTTGCAAAAGTGCTTCGATGATTTCGGAGATGTCTGCCCAGCCCAGCTGTTATTACCGCCGACAAAGCGCAGGCCCCGGTACACAGCTGTAAAAACCCCGCAGTACACTGACTTCATTTACTGAGGTTATATTTATCGGGTTTTTATTTCCTGATGTTGGTATGTGTCCTACGTGTTTCAGTCGCCAATTCTGAATTATAACTAACATTAAAACATGTTTAAGGAGGAGAGAGCAAATAAATCTGATTAACAGCTGATCTTTGGGTTTTTGTTCAGTAAGCGTGACCTGTGCATAAACGCATAAAAGAGATAACGTTGGTGTTTCCGTCATGTAGTAACTGCTGGCTTTAACTGTACAAAGGTTGTTCGACACTATGAAACACATACAGACTTCATGATGTTCGGCTAATATTTTTATTGTGAATATTAATCATGAGGGTAAACGGCCCTGCACACCACGGAGCGAGGTCAGCATCTCCACGATATCTGCAGCTCTCTGAGTTAATCCAGAGTTTCCCAGCTGGGTAATCTAACGGTCATCTACGAATCACGGATCATATCAATATGATTTTACAGAAAATCATCCTTATTACTGCCAACTATTCCAGAGACGTGAAAATCTACAATATAAAGAACAAAAAAATATAGCAGTCTAACGCAACACTGTAACAGAGATGAACCGTCAGTTTGTCGCAGATCAAAGTGGAAAGAACGTGATTGGTTGAACAGGTGTTCGTGATCTGTGTTATCTGCATTTTCATCAGTGTAAGAGACTCAGCAGCAGATTAGAATAACACTTATACATTTAATAAATTACCAAATGAATCCACGATCGAACCTGTTCCGACAGTTTGAGTTTGTGTTCCCTCAGCTGCAGACTCGCTGCTGTTTAAATGTTTGAGAGGAAGATTAGATGGAAAACAAACGTCAAACATAGACTCAGTCTGCGTTCACATTTGATATGAGGCCAGGACGTACAGGTGCTGTGTCCTGTTTTAAGATCATACATGTAAAATTGTTGCCTGACCTACGTCGATCCAGCGGCTCAGAGTCCGAGGTTACCATGGTGACTGCATAAGCAGCTGTAATGTAAACAGCTGGCACAGCGGAAACCTACCGGTGTTCCAGATCAACTGGCGTTTAGATCAACTGGCGTTTAGATCAACTGGCGCTGGTCGAACAGATGTGTGGCAGACTTGCGTTTCAAAGCTGCTGCCGACAAACCAGCAAAAAAACCCGCCAAATGTGTCATTTGTGACACTTGTGAGGTTATCTCAAACACACTCCGTCAGTCTTGATGCTGTTGAACAACAAAATGTTTAAAAATGTCGCGAGTTTACCTGGTGATATCCTCATGCGCGACGCGATCGCGAAAACAGCAAACAATTAACACCACGCCGATGTTGTTCACGGGACAGCAAGAGTAAACGATCGGGAGACTCTTGTCGTCGTTATCGTTCCCCTCGCACGTTTTATTTCTCCGGTTTCAGCGTTTTTTCTTCACAACTAAAGCGTGCCGTTTACTTTGTGTGCACTAACATGGACTCGAATCAACCAGCGCCACCTCTGGCCAAGTGCCACATCTACAGCCAGATCAACTTGTGACACACATCTGCAGCACGTTTGAATTCGTTTCATGCACAACACATTTGTACCTTTCAATTGTGTGTTTGTGCGTCATGCAAATAAACCTTTGAAATGAATGAAATGATATCATGTATCTATTTTGGAC
Organism: Pelmatolapia mariae; assembly: GCF_036321145.2. Taxonomy (NCBI): domain Eukaryota; kingdom Metazoa; phylum Chordata; class Actinopteri; order Cichliformes; family Cichlidae; genus Pelmatolapia; species Pelmatolapia mariae. The sequence goes on from NC_086227.1 coordinate 731,146, forward strand.
CACATTTGTAAAAAATTCCAAATTATATACACAAAGTCATAGGAATCACCACCCCTGTTCATCATGATCTTAATATTTTTGCCCATAAGAAAAACGTCTTGAACAAAAATGACACATCAATATTTCATTAGTGTTGTCACATCACATCCTGTAAGCATAGTCTGTCTGTGTCTTTTCTCTGCAAACAAACATTTTAGAGGTGTTAGTTATATACAGTCTGTATAAGTGTGGTTAATCCAATAGACATTTGTAAGGAGATGGCAGTTACTGTGAATTTACCGCAGTTACATAACGTTAAATATAGAGAACATACAAATAAATTATTTATAAAATCAGAATTATTAAAATTAGGAGATTTAGTGATTAGTATTAATTATGTTTAAGGCTAAAAGTAATATTTTGCCTTCTAAGTTAGAAAGAGTATTTTTAACGTGTTCGGGGGGAGAAGACAGCAGAAGGAAATTTTATTTTAAGCATCAGCTAGCTAGGACAACACAAAGATTAATGAGTCCAACAGTGAGGGGTATACAACTGTGGAACTCTCTTCATTATAATTTAAAGAATTGTATAAATTTACATTGTTTTAAAAAATGTTACATGTCTAAAACAATAACTCAATATGAAGAATGTGAATGAAAATGGAGTTAATTGAATAAGGATCCATTATTTTTTGCTTAATTTATTTTATTTATCTTTTCTCCTTGTTACTATGTGGAGTGGTATATTCTGATTGTAAATTTGTTGTTTGGTTTGAGTTAGGACTGGAAATAAGTGTTCATGTTAGTTTGTTCCTTGACTTTTGGTGCCCACTTGCAATATAAGTTGGATTGTAGATAGGGGGCAGGGTTTAATAAGAATATATTCTTCTGCCTGTTCCTTTTCACACATGGTTGCAGTGCTTTACTGACAGAAAGTGTAGTTGGTTTGTTTGAAAGAACTAACTGTGGAAACTGTTGACCAAGTGTGAAATAAATAAATGAAATGAAATGAAATTAGTAATAAACAGTCCCCAAAACTTGCATATGATCTTCAATTTGGAATCCATCTACTGACTCTTACATAGCAGCTGGAGCAGTCTCCAATGGAGGTGAGTCCACTGCTGCCACCTGTGGCCAAGAACCATAGCCTACTACTAGATTAACTTGTGACACACATCTGCACCTGCTTCTATGATCACATTGAGTAGAGGCTGAGTGGCTGCACTTACACCTGGTGCATTCAAATCCACCTACAAACATGTTGAAAGACAACATGCCAGCAATGTGGATTGACAACACTAAAAACAATCAGTAAGCAAATAGAACAGGGAGCAATTGTTTCTGTTTATTATCCAGCCAGATTAACTTGTGACACACATTTGCAGCTGGCTCTATCACCACATTTGAATTCGTTTTATGCACAATACATTTGTAACTGTCATTGTTTTCCATCCTTTCCAAAAAAACGTTCAACTACATGACATGCAGTTTTGCTTATTTTGAGCTTATCATACACTTGAAGATTCTGAAATCAGCGCTCCTTTTGTTTATATCATTTCACAGCAAAGACTTATGTATTCAACAAATATATTACACATTAATGTTTGACTACTGTTCTCACAACACATTCTGTCAGACCAGTCAGCATGTCTATCCCTATTGTGGAATATATTTTCAATGACCTTTCCCAGGTATGTTGAGCCAGTGGTGAGAGAAGCTCAGGTGCAGAAACTGATCAGTGTGTAAGATCACCAAATCGATACCTAAGACGGAAACACCTTGAATGGGTTACTTAAACATCACTGGGTGAAATGTCACTTTGATGCACCAACAGAAAACTTGTAGTTCACGTAACCTGCATGCCTTTGCACTTTAAAGAGATGGAGCACCTAAAGGACACATGAAAACATTGACAGATTCACAGATAAGGCTTTTGCACAGAAATCTACAGTACCTGCACATCTGAACATGTTTAATTGCTTCACTCAACAGCCTGACGTCAGATGAATGATTCTGACTCTGATCTAATTTTTCCTGCAGATTGAATGTACCTTCTGTGCAAATTGGTACCATACAGTGTTCGTGGACTTCACCTGTAAAGAAGGCGACTACAAATGTTGTGCATGCCAAATAAACATGAAAACAGAGATCCCTGTTGTCTTTGCTTAATGATTGTTTTTAGTGTTGTCAATCCACATTGCTGGGATTGCATCTTTCAACATGTTTGTGGGTAGATTTGAATGCACCAGGTGTAAGTGCAGCCACTCAGCCTCTACTCAATGTGATCATAGAAGCAGGTGCAGATGTGTCACAAGTTAATCTAGTAGTAGGCTATGGTTCTTGGCCACAGGTGGCAGCAGTGGACTCACCTCCATTGGAGACTGCTCCAGCTGCTATGTAAGAGTCAGTAGATGGATTCCAAATTGAAGATCATATGCAAGTTTTGGGGACTGTTTATTACCAATCACCGTGTAACTGCTGTAAATTCACAGTAACTGCCATCTCCTTACAAATGTCTATTGGATTAACCACACTTATACAGACTGTATATAACTAACACCTCTAAAATGTTTGTTTGCAGAGAAAAGACACAGACAGACTATGCTTACAGGATGTGATGTGACAACACTAATGAAATATTGATGTGTCATTTTTGTTCAAGACGTTTTTCTTATGGGCAAAAAATATTAAGATCATGATGAACAGGGGTGGTGATTCCTATGACTTTGTGTATATAATTTGGAATTTTTTACAAATGTGGTCCAAAATAGATACATGATATCATTTCATTCATTTCAAAGGTTTATTTGCATGACGCACAAACAGACACAATTGAAAGGTACAAATGTGTTGTGCATGAAACGAATTCAAACGTGCTGCAGATGTGTGTCACAAGTTGATCTGGCTGTAGATGTGGCACTTGGCCAGAGGTGGCGCTGGTTGATTCGAGTCCATGTTAGTGCACACAAAGTAAACGGCACGCTTTAGCTGTGAAGCAAAAACGCTGAAACCGGAGAAATAAAACGTGCGAGGGGGACGATAACGACGACAAGAGTCTCCCGATCGTTTACTCTTGCTGTCCTGTGAACAACATCGGCGTGGTGTTAATTGTTTGCTGTTTTCGCGATCGCGTCGCGCATGAGGATATCACCAGGTAAACTCGCGACATTTTTAAACATTTTGTTGTTCAACAGCATCAAGACTGACGGAGTGTGTTTGAGATAACCTCACAAGTGTCACAAATGACACATTTGGCGGGTTTTTTTGCTGGTTTGTCGGCAGCAGCTTTGAAACGCAAGTCTGCCACACATCTGTTCGACCAACGCCAGTTGATCTAAACGCCAGTTGATCTAAACGCCAGTTGATCTGGAACACCGGCAGCACGAGTGTTTATGTTTGTCATTGCAAAAGAACTGTCTGAATGGTTAACTGAAGTTAACCTGGATAAATTATAGTTAAGGAGTATCACAGATAACGCCCACGGAGCTGTGTGACTGTTCACCACTACACTGAAATCAGTAGGCTATTACAGAAATACACCTGCTATATCATAAACTATGATATAAACAGGGAGGTCCTATTAACATGTTTAGTTTTAAAGGACACCTTCCTGCCTTTAGTCTCATTCATGAGCAGTATTAGTTTTCTTCTAACATCCAGAAGTCTGCACGATGTGTTTCATAGTTTGTAACAAACCTTTGACAGGTAAACATAACATGACCGAAACACCAAAAAAACAAACAACAACAACAACAAACAAGCAAACAAACAAAAAAAAAAAAACACAAATTATATGTTAACCTCATTTATTTTTTAGTTAAGTAAAATTTAAAAACTCTAACAGATACCTAGTGTTTAGAGTACAGTTGAACAACTATTAAAAAAACAGATGATATAATATTTCTGTCCAGGTTGCAGTCTGCATGATGAACATGTAGTTGCAAACTCTGCTCCTCTCGGTGGAAATGTGCCTTCTCTTTCCTCTTTGTATAAAAACATTTTAAAAGTCAGTTTAATCTCAAAATTCACTGTTAAATCCAAAACACACCTGATAAAGAAAAGCGAATAGTTCAGTCTAACACATGTGCCAGTGAACCATTAAACGTCTGTAAAACTCTGCAGTTATGAAACGTAACTTTAGCCTCAGCCAAACCGATTTGCTCAGTTGTAAAACAGCGAAATAAACGTGACCCGACAGACAGAGCCTGAGTGAATTAAGTCCAGCGTTTAACCACTGAGAGCTAAAACTCAGGTGAGGTTTCAAAGCTGTGTGCGGTGATTGGACATCAGCCGCTGATAAAGTGGCTTCGCCTATAAAGTGCTCTGTAGCGAAACAAGCTCCAGCAGCTCTGCGCTCCGGAAAAATACTATATTTACTTATCTTGTGCAGAAAAATGCGCCGACATTGCGTTATATCGAGCACCGGCTGCCCAGTTAAACTGTGACGATCACCAGGTAACGTGGGCGTGTTTCTTGAATTAGCAGCAGGTGTTAAACAGCTGACAGGTGAGTAGGATGCATGCAGGTAAACTGAGGGTCTGTTGAGCTGATCGCTGGTGTCGTGAGAAAAATGTCAGCTCGTTCTTTATATTACAGAAGCACAGAGACACAAGACCAGGCGGAAAGAGACAAACCGGTTAACCCCCCTTTCCCCCAAAAAACAAACAAACAAACAAACAGTGAAGCTGGAACACCGGGGCTGTGAGCTCGGTGCACTCTGCATGCTGACTGTTAGCAGAGCGAGTGACATCTGTGAAAACATCTGAGCACTTTTGTAAACATCTTCTATGTTGACAACCTGACCAGACATGCAGGGCCGTGCAGAGACGTTTATAGGGCCGGGTGCTCAAAGTTAAAAAGGGGCACATTGAACCAGGGTGCATAACAACAACACACATTCATCAAGAATCTAATATGGGATCGCATCATACTATATCACTGTTGTGAGGCAAAGCAAACGTAGCCTATGTTTTACCTGATGGGTACAATGTTGGTGTTGAGGGGTTTCTGCTGCTCCTGCTGCTGATAGTGCTGGAGGGCAGGGCTGTGTTGATCTGAGACTGTAGACATTAAAAAGTCCATAGGAGAAATGGTAGCTGATTAAACAAGTGTCATGAGATAATAACAAAATGCAAAGATTGGTGACAGCGCTTGGAACCATAAGGCAACAAAAAACTGAGAAATAAACTAGACCCTGCCTGTGAATCACTCTTTGCCTCTCTCCCTCCTTCCATACCCTCATCTCATCTATCACTCTCCACTTGCTGTCCATCTGAGAACAAGGCACAACTTGCTATTGCGATAAACTATTATTTAATTTTCCACACTTAATGATGACAGAAAAATGTTATAGAAGCAAAACATTTCAGTTGTGCTTATTATTATTTTTATACTGGAATACCTCTCCAACAACTGCTACATGTGTTAATGTTACCTGTGCTCTTTGTAATCCAGCTGCTGAGGGATCCACTGCCTTTAGTAGCCTCACACAGCTCCTACTGTTTCCTCCTCATGTCCTTACCAGCCATGTCTGGACAATGTTATATTATGAGTAATAATTCAAAAATCCATATACATATAAACACACACATGCATGCGCACACAGTGACATTTTAGACCTTCTTCAGAATACTGTATATACTACGGGCACAAGTTTCCATCATGGTGCTGATCCAGAATCCTTCCCTTATTATTTATTACTAGAGCTACAATAATAAAGCAATGAGGGAAAAAAATAATAAATTTATAATAATGTATTTATGATGATTCCATTTGTTTCACTATCCACTCTGTGCAGGCAGAAAGCTTATTACATTTTTAAACTGTAGAGATACAATAATTTTACTGCTGTAAAATCAGCATTTTGCCTTATTTAAAATATAAATCTAATATAATCTGTTTCTTAATGTATGTTCTTTAAAATACAGTGTTTTTTTAAATATTATAATTATAATAATCCATTATTATGTGGACATGCATATTAGATCGTTTTAAGTGAAATATAATCCCTCCAGAAAGGCAGGAAAAGCCCTGTAACTTACTTTAAAACTAAATATGTTCCGTAAAACGGTGACAGAGCTACAGACCCGTGACAGCCTTACCCAGTTAGCCAGCAGCTATGACCAGCACTACTTGTGTAGTTAATAAAAGGACAGGTAATGTTTGTCGCGCTGTTACACACACAGCACGCTCATTTGTTTCAGTTCGTCAGTTGTCACAAGACAGCTTACCAACGTGTACGTAATAAGCTAACACTCCTGTGTGCTACAGACTACAGTGTACGCTGTACACCTACTTACTGGTTTTGTCGCATCAGTCTGTGTCTCTGAGGTAATTTGTGTTTCTCCTACAGCTCCGGACCGCAAAAAAATGCGCGTGCTCTTTGTGAGCTCGTTCCCGGCTCGTAACCAGCGCGTTCTGCCGTCAAGGGCGATCATTGGTTAATGGTGATCATGTGACTGATGCAAGCCAGATCCTTTTATTTAGCAAAACTGTGATTAATAGTTAAATATTATTGTTGAGGGGCACAGACAGGACTCCACATGCACACACACATTAAAAAAAAAAAATTAAAATTAAAAAAAAAGTTGCCTCAACAAAAGGGCACTTTGGGCACCCATCAGGAAAGGGGCAGGTGCTCAAGCCCCTTCCGCCCCCCCCCTCTGCACGTGCCTGCAGACATGTGAAGATTACGGCGCGACATTCGCGGCTAAAACACTATTAAAAGTGTAGCTGGTGACAGAAATACGGGGTATTTTAAAACTTTACACCACCACCATTGCTGCCTGTGATTTCAAATGCATTCTGGGATACCTGGCTGCCTCAAGTTCACATAAGCCAGTGGTTCCCAAACTTTTTTTTTTTCCTTTGTTTTACAAGAAAAATGTTCGGCCCCCCGCGCGCACACACACCCATATTTTGCTGCATTGCGGTTTATTTCACACCTCAAACATTTAGTAAACAATTAAGCAAATACAAGTAATCTGCAATAAATTACAGGTAGTAAGAAAATAAACTACTAACTCTTTTACACTAACGCAGCTGTTTCGTCCACACGTAAACGGCGTTTCGAATCACTGAAAACGGAGATTTTTTTAAACTCCTTTTTTGCGTTTACATGTGGACGAGGAATACAAGGTATGTGCCTTTTTCCACGTCACGCTGTGTGCCACGTTATTGTTTACATGAGATGAACTGCAGAATGGCAGATAGATTAACAGTATTTTGTCTCTATCTGCAGGTTTTACACGCTGACACACACACGCAGTTACTGTCCCTCCATTTACAAAGGCAGAGGCGTCACAGTGTGATTATTTTACGTGTAGTTGTTTTTTCCTGTGTAATAATGTTCAACATTGCTATCAATACATTTTTCAAAAAATGCCTCTCTGTGCAAAATGGGTTCAAAAACATAAACAGCTGTGGGATCCTGTTTGTCTGTGATTTGGACAGGGGGAACAAATCGTGGCAGGATCAGCCTGATGTTATTTGTATCCTGCTGTAACTTTACTGTATAAAGAGCTAACAAATCCAACATGTCAGGAGTAGTTAGTCATTACAACAAGTGTTTGTGAACTAAAAATCAAGAATGTGGGATACTGTTTGTCCGTGATTTGGAGAGCCCAGCGCTGTTCCCGACGCAGGGAAAACCAATTCTGCAGGGGAGACCTACCTCTGCACTCGTGCAGGTGAAGCCAAAGGGAAGATTTGCTTAGTTTGATGGGTGAGGCTGACAGATAAAATTATTTCAAGGCGAGACATGAAGGGGACAATAGTGCCAAAATGAATTAAATACATCATTAAAAAATTAATTAAATGTGACAATAATTAATTGTGTTGTAAATATTGATTTAATTAATTATTTTTTTAAAATTTTAATTTATTATTGCCACATTTAATTATTTAATGGTGTATTTAATTAATTCATTATGTCAGTCCTGGCGTTCCATACAAACCAACCAGAGCAGCTGATGTCAAACATGTTTGTGCTACACTGGCTAAACCTGAGAAACCTCTGAAAACTTTGGGGTTTGTCTGTCTTGATATGTTTTTAAAAATAATCTGCAAATGGGCTCCACGGCCTTTTTTTTTTTTTTCCAACCAGTTTCTTTGTTGTCACACATTACACCCTTATTGTTGTTCCTCCATCTACTCAGACACAAGAGTCTTTGAGTGAAAAATGTATTCATTTATTTTTCTTGCTTCCAAAATCAGCTGTGATATTCTGTTTCTGTGATTTCAAACATGTAACCTAAAGCCCCTCTCAGACACTCATTCCTTTTCTCATAATCTGTTGGCAGCATTTTTCTGCAAGAGTCATCGTGGCAACTTTACCAGGATGGACCCATGTGTGCAGATCTGAACGTGACACAAGCCAGAAACTGAAGCGCACAAAGACTGCACACGTGCTAATCCTTCGTTTGTTCTGTTAATGAGAATAGTGGAGAAAACCAAACGTTCAAAAGTTCGGTTGCACTTCACTAGAGACATGGCGGTGTCACGCATGTAGGCAAACATGGTGTAACACAGCTATGTTACTATAGAGGGTTTGTCTAAAAAGGGGCTTGAAAGTCCTGACAGCCTGAAATCTTTGTGAATTAGCTTAAAAACACAAACAGCATAGAGACATATATACAGAAACATTTAGAAAAAAAAGACTGAGGAAACAGTGTGAGTCTGTGTGAAATTACACTAATCGCAGCAATATATTTCCTAAACAAAGTGCAATGCATTCATCATACATATATGGCCTGCAACCCCAGATTGCATAACATTATAAAGCTAAACTTCTTATTCAACTGTTTCTCTAAAAAACAACAATGTGCAGTATAAGATATGGACAATACTATTAGAATAACTGTAAAATTATACAGCCAAAGTAGTGTTGGTTTGACTGTCCTCAGGGACAGGCAAACACCCCAAAGCTTCCTCGGGCCTTTGCTCTCAAACATTTAACACATAATATATTAATGCCTTCATTTACATGGACAAGCAGGTCGCTGTGAAAGGTAGTGACACTTGTTGAATGAGACCTCAACTTTAACCAATCAGAGCGGAGAGGTCAAAGGTTGGTGGTGGTGGTGGAGTTCAGGATGCCGTGCTGGATCTTGGCGTCGGAGGTCTTGGACAGGTCTCGCTGTGGAAAAACGAGCAGGCGTGAGCGCGACGTCACATACGTGTGCGGGCCGTTAGAGAAGAAGGCACTAATCCCTACAGTCAACACACGACACACTGTTAGTGCAAATCAGGCAATTACACGCATATACAAGTGCTGCTCATGTAAGTAGTGCTCGCAGCAACAGCAGTGCAGATGAATAAAGGCGTCCAAACACTGAACTTGCATTAGCCGTCGCTGACATGTCGGCACACCCAACAACGGTTAATGGTGACATTTTGGAGAACCTTCAGTGACCGTGGCAGCAAAAGCCAATCACAGAAGCCCAAAGAGCCTCGTTTAGCTGTTAGTATGAGCTTAGCTGGCTGCTCTCACATGTACGTGCTTCCTCTGTGGACAGGGTCATGATTGTGGATTTGTTTAGTTTGCTGGATGAAATAAAGTAGACTCAGTAGAGCAGCTTTGGATGATTTACAGTCTAAAAATCTTGATTCACGTCACACTGCTCTTCGTGGAGCCCCTCAGTTGGACAGAGTGTTTCAGCTCCTTCGAGCCAAATCTCTTCTGATCCGATAAGCAGAAAATCTGAACAGGAGATGGACGGGAGCTCCTGCGCTCACAATCACTAATGTAGACCCACAGCTCCATACTAAGGAGGTTCCCCGTCTATGACATACAGCGCAAAGAAACCTTGTGAAACAGAGGGCTCAGAAGCCTTGATTCACATCCACAGTGTCTGAGTAGCCCACTGTTAAGCTATGCTCCCCATAAATCTGTGCCTTCACGTTTAAGAAGTTAATTGCTAATTTTATCTTTAAGTGTGATTTCTGTCTTTGGTTTGAAGCGTGCAGTTAGAGCAGATTAAGGCGATTCGTTAGGATTATGCAAAGTTTCAGGACTTTAAACACACCTTGATTGAACAGATTCAGTGCTGACCAAGTCCCTCTAAAATACAAATATACGTCATAAGCATTATCGTGTACTTCACCCTTGACTTTATGCTTTAATATGTTATTGCACAGAAACAGAGGGACCAAAATAATAAAGACATGCAGAGATTAGAGACAAAAGTGTTAAATTACCACAAACTCTGAGTATGTGCTGGCAACAGAGGCTATGCTGAAGTTACGCTGTGGACTAGCAGGAGTCAGCAACGCACCCCTCAGAGGGCTGCTGCCCTTCAGCTGTGCCTCATTCTCTTTGTTGCATCCCTGCAGTCTCGGGTGGGGGGGTTTACAGCCCCCCGGAGTCCGCACTGCCAGGCTCTGATGATGGAGGAGGACAGAGTCATATCAGAGAAATACAGAGTTGTTGCTTCTTTACACCAACTCACTCAATCCCCCAAAACACTGATAAATACACTGTTTGTACTTTAATTAGTTCAAAGAGAATATTTTTAAATCATGAAAGGTTTCTGCACCACTGAAACAAAAAATAAGACAACACGTGTTTATAGGCATGCTCTGCTGATAAGAAAACTGTAACAGTCACACAACACGATGCAACTATGGCACGTTTTAGCATGAAGCAGTAAAATAGACAGGTTATAATAAGTTAGGCAACTGATGTTTATATCCAGGTGATGGATCAGTTTGACCACTTTGTGTTTAACTGACTCCAAAGACGAACCAGGAAAAACATCTAACATATTTGACCCAACGTCCGAGGCTCAAATATCAGTGAGCATGCTTTCGATGGAAACAGGTTTCCCAAAAATCAAGCCAACCTTGTTTGCTGAGAGGGGAGGGCGCGGCGCCGGCGAGCGGCAGACAGTCCCGCCATAGACAGAGCGCATTGTGCTGTTAGAGGTGCCACTAGAAATGCTGGAGGTCGCATTACCCTGATGATAGAGACGAAGCACGGTCAGTGCTGCAGAGACGGCGGCTTAATTACAGCAAGAACCGAAACCACGACTACAAGCTGGCATTTACCATCTTTCGTGATTTATTTGGGGTGGCGGCGCCCAGGAACCTGCGCTTGGTTGGAGTTCGTACTGTGGTCCCGTACAACATGTCCTCCTCCGTTTGTTTGCTTTTCTTAATGTGCTGCAGAGATTGTGGAAAGATGAATCATCAGCACCGTTAGCAAACACCGTGGTTAAGCTTTTAATACAAACACTCGTTACCCTCTCCAGCTTCTCCTTCTCCTTCTCTATTCGGTGCAGCTCCCACTGCTCCTCCACGTACTGCAGAAACTTCTGGCCGCTTACTTGAAAGTCTCGACCCTGCTCCTGCTCCCAAGTGTCGATCTGGGCTTTTAATCTCTTTTCAATCTTTAAAAAGGAAAGACGCACACACACACACACGATTCATGCTGCAGGATATTATCAGCTCAGGAAAGAGGTGGCCTTCGCTCTTTACCTTTGGCAGGCTTTTAAGCAGGTCAGATCTCTGTTTCTCCTCTTTGAGGAGATTTCCTCCTCTGTTAGTGAACCTCGATGGATCTGTTGCTTTTTTCTGAAGGAAAGAAAGAAAGTGAAAGAAATGGAGTTGGACCTGGAAGCAGCATTACCAAACAGAACATGTTCATTAAGGGAGTGACAAAGCTTAAATGTTTCCAAATGAATTCAGAAATGTTCATTTAAAGTGATGAAACATGGATATTCATGTGTTATTTATATAAGCTTTTCCTGCCACACATGTTCATAAGCTGTATAACAGATTTATAATTAAAAACAATCATCTGAGTGAGATTTAAGAGCAGTCACAGCACAGAGGTCCATAAATATTTGGACAGAGATGACTTGCTTCTAATGTTGGTTCTGTACATCACCACAGTGAATTTGAAATGAAACCACTCAGACTTTCAGCTTAAATTCAGTGGGTTGAACAAAAAGACGATAAAAATGTGACCAGATAAAGCATTTTAACACAACCCCTTCATTACAGGGGCTCAAAGGTCATTGGACAAATTAACTGAAAATAAAATGTTCATTTCTAATAGTTGCTTGAAAACTGTTTGCTGGCTTTGACAGCCTGAAGTCTTGAACATCACCAGATGCTGGTTTCCTCCTCTTTAAAGCTCTGCCAGGCCTTTACTGCAGCGGGTTTCACTTCCTGTTTGTTTGTGGGCCTTTCTGTCCAAAGTTTAGTCTTCAACAAGTAAAATGCTCAGTTGGGTTAAGATCAGGTGACTGACTTGGCCAATAAAGAATATTCCTCTTCTTTCTTTAATAAACTGCTGGGGTGCTTTGGCTGTATGTTCTGGCTCGTGGTCCATCTGTATTATGAAACACCGTCATCAGTCTGACTGCATGTAGCTGGATTTGAGCAGACAGTCTCTGAACACCTCAGAGTTCATTCAGCTGCAGGGACACACTCTGTGCTTCAGTCCGTGACGCCGTGTGTTAAGGATGATGTGCTTTGGATCATCAGCTGTTCCACACTTTTCATTCAGGTAGAGGTTGATGTCGGTTTCATCTGTTTGTCCAGATCTGTGCTGGCTTTTTGAGATGGTTTCTTTTTTGCACCTTGCAATGAACCCTCTGCATTTACTTTCATGCAGTCTTCTCTTTATGGTAGATTTGGATACTGATAAGTCTACCTCCTACCTTCCTCCTGGAGAGTGTTATTCACTTTGTGAAGAGTTTCTCATCACCATGGGAATGATTCTGCGATCACACTGATGTCTGTGGACATCCAGGTCTTTGTGTTGCTGAGTTCACCACAGCTTTCTTTCTTTCTTGCACCAAACTGTAGATTTTGCTGCTCCTAATATTGCAGTAATTTCTTGGATGGATGTTTTTGTCTTTGCAGCTTAAGGATGGCTCGTTTCACCTGCATGAAGCGCTGCTTTGATCACATGTGATCTGTTTACAGCAAAATCTTCCAAATGCAAGCACCACACCTCAGACTGCAGGCTTTTATTAATAATGATATAACGAAGGAATCGCACACACCTGCCCATGGTCCCTTTAAAAAAAGGAGGGTGGCACATGTGGAGGAGCTTCAGCTCCTAAACACTTCAGAGACTAAAATGAAAGCTGAGAGTCTACACATCGTGTCCAAGATGTAACTATAATTCAAATGTTTCAGTAGACATAAAACAAACTCATTTTGTGTCAGTGTTATACATGGACGTAGCTTCCTGTCAAACTCACCTCCAGCTCCAGGAAGAGTCTCCAGCTTTGCTCCCACTGCTGAACCCCTTCAAAAAGCTCTTTGTGATCCTCATAATGCTGCTTCAAGTGCTGGATCTCAGCATCGTGTAGACTTAACAGATCTTCAGTAAAGTCCTCTAAAACAATCAGTCAGCTTCAGTTTAAAAAAACTAAAAAAGGCTAAATGAATGTGTGACAAACAAGAAAACCCACCACTAAAATATGGTGTGAAAGCCTGCCGCTGGTCTGTGCTAAGGAAGCACTTCTCCCAGAAGACAGCGATCTCAGAGCGGATGGCATCTATGACATTGCGGATGTTTTGCAGTTTGAGCTCCTCGAGACGCTGGACTTCTGTTTGTAACTGAGGAGGACAAATAAAGATCAAACAACACGGCAAAACAGCAGCCACAGAACTGGAACTCACAGCTGTCCACAAAGAACAGGAAAAATAATCTGCAGCATCTTCTCACCGCGTCCAAATTCCTCTTCTTGGACGTGACCATGTGTTGGCTGAAAGCCTCCCTCTCCTGCTGTGGAACCTGCAGTCTGTCCCACAGCTGCTGGATCTTCTCTCTGTGACTCTCACACATGGCCTCGTTCTCTGCCTTGCGTTCCTCAAGCTGTAAGATCAACACAGCATCAGTTAGCAACTCAGCAGGTTGGGCTGAAATGACGACTTATGCAAAAAAAGAAAAAGATTCTGCTCACCTGGCAAAGAAGCAGTTTGAGTGACGTAATGTTGTCTCTGGAGAGGCAGAAAGAGTCCTCCTCCTCACAGACCACGTCCTTCTCGAAGCTGGTTTCGGGGACACGGTCCAGCTCCTCCATGTATAAAATGATCTGCTTTTTGAGCTCCGTGAACTCAGCGTGTCGCTTCACCTGGAAACATGAAGCAGTCAAAATGTGACATAACAAAGAGGAAGAAACAAAAGCTGCTCATCAAACAGTGCTGCACCCAAACTGATCTCAGCCTGTGCAGTGACATCTCTCCTGCTCGTAGCAGTGTTCATCCCACAGTTTCTCTTCCTGCAGCCACATTCATGTTCTGTTAGAGGTGTGGTTTGAACTACGAGGTCCTACCCTCTCTTCGTTCTGGTTGGCGATGTGCTGGTGGAAGTTGTCCAGTGTTTCCAGTGAGGGGACGGAGTCGGGAGCGATGCCGTACGGCACGGAGCACAGGACGTCGCACAGGTCCTGGTCCTGCTCCAGCAGAGCCTTCAGCTGCTGCATCCGCTGAGCCTTCTCCTTTATCAGGACCTCCACCTGTGTGCGGATGTTCTTCTCTTGCTGGAGCATGCTGATGCCAGCCTCTTCCTTAATATGCAAACAAATTTAACACAAAAAGTATTTTTAAAAAAAAAAAAAATCACTGAATTGTCATTAAAGACATCAGCTGGTAACTACAGTGACTGACAGGCATGACGTTAGAAATGGTCTTACAGCAAAAGGAGGAAGCAGGTTAGGCTTGTTGAATATCAATGATATAATCAGTCATTTGCCAAGGAGGATAATTAAATGTTTGATTCAGTTTCCAGTTAAACACGTTGAGATGGAAACGCGCTGTTACCTCGAACACGGGCAGCTGAAGCTCCAAGCAGAGTTTCTCCATTTCTGTTTTGCATGTCTGAAGGCTAAGGATGAGCCTCTTTCTCAGAGATTCCTCTTCTTGAATCATCATGTCTAATAAATTCTGTTGGAGAAATGCAGCAAATCAAACAGGAGTTTAGTGTAAATATCAAAATTCTCTTCAACAGCTGATCATGGGAGGTTATTGTGATTATTTAGGAAACAGTCATTTCAGTTCATGAAATCCAGCTATAATCTACAACAAAGACTTTGGTGGTTAGCATACTGCTCCTTGTAAAGGTAAACCAAAGAGCTAGCACAGTCCTTAGCTTTAAAATGCACATTAAGATAGCAACAACTTACCCAAACTATGGTATCTGTTTAGATATTAGTTCTGATGTTGCTACTGAAATAAGGCGGATAAAATAAATTTTGAACAATCACCAATTCTAGTTGGGACTGAATCAGCTGATATTAGTTTGCACTGAGTGGCAGAAATTGCTTTCAGTCCTGATGCACTTCTGCTGGTGTCGTGACTTTCCTTGGCTTTGAATTCTTTGCATGTGTGGATTAGACGGGTTGTTACTGACTTCTGGTGAAAACTTCATGTCAATAGCACAGAAACAGATTTACTTCCAGATGCGTCCGATCTGCAGATAACTTTAACTCTATCATAGTTTTTAGACTATAATAGGCATCACTACAGTGGCGATCAGCTTTCAACTTCAGACTCTGAACAAACTCATAAAATGGTGTTTCATGGGTCACATGACTCCTCTCCCACACAAAATGATCTGCAGGTCTACTCCAATCAGATATATTATCAGATGATGACAAAATGATCATCTATACAGAATCTGAAAAAATATAAACAGTGTTGCAAGAGATCAAGCGATGGATGCTGCAGCAACCTGACGATGCACCACACAGAGCGCTGAAATAAACTCTCAGTGCTGCTGTTTAAGGTTAGTGCTGCACATTATAACAGCGAAACCTTAAACTGGATCTGTTTAAACATTAAAGGTTACCGCCCAACATCAGCGACAAACTGATGTTGCTGACCGAACAGGCAGAGGTGATGCGGCCTGCGCTCCAGTGGCTGCAGCTGCAGTGTAAAAGCCATCTGCTGCGACCGGCTGAGGTATTAATATCAGCAGAGCTGTAAATATTTTCCACTGCCAAAGATCTCTTAGTAACAAGCCTTGCCACTCTACAACAGTCATACTGAAATATTTCTGAGCACTTGTTCAGGCAGATATTTTGAAGCGTTGTCCAAACTCCCCTGATGTCAGCAAGTCAAAAGAAGAGCATGAGATAGCTTTGCAAAGGGCGAACATCACAGAGAACTGGTCACTGACAAAGAGCACAGCTGTTCCACAAAGATGTAAGAGACACAGTGCAGTAATGCACACGTAACGTCTGCAGAGTTGACAAAGTGTTTAAAAAAAAGCAAACACACAGTTTACATTTCTTTTAAAGGAATGCACTTATGTTTCTTAAGAGGTCTCATGTTGCGCTCTTCTGTTCTGCAAATGGACGATTCATTAAGTGTGACTGTTTTTATCCACCGAAGATCAAACTGAGCTGCATGTGGCCCTAAACTACAGATAATTCCAACAGAACAACTACAATCTGATGAAAACTGTGATGACTTTGCCCAAACACAAGGCTTTAAAAAGCCCCTCCCCCTGGAAGTTTACCTTCTCCCACTACCTTTGCTGTTGCAGATTTTCAGGATTCTTTGAATGTCTCCAGTCTCGTTTCTCTCACAATGAATGCAAGCACCAATCCCATCCTTCTTTATTGCTGTCATCCAGATTTACACTCACCCAAAGCACCCTGTCCCCGTGTTGGTGTTCCTACACCATGATAGGACCCAGACTAAAATTTAAACCCGGTCACAATCCAGCAGGTGCGTCACTGACACATCAGCAGTGATCAGAGGTTACACATACTGTTACATGTAAATGTGAAATGGTCTCACCTTTATGTGACTTTTGACTACATTAGTTCTCTGTAGTCTCTGGTCCTCCGGGATGCCGATCTCCTCCCAAATGTCCTTCAGGTGGCACAGCGCTTTATTCAGGCACGACACCGCCTCCGCTGCGAGTACCTCGCTAAAAACAAACGCAGGAGACACCGTCGTTTATAATACAGCATTCACAAGCTATCGATAATCCAATATAATCGTAACATTATAACAACAACAGGATTTTTTGGAACACGCACACATCAATACGAACTGCCTTTGACATTAGCTAACAGTAAGCTACTAAGAGCCCAATATAGATTTTACAAATACTGAGTCCACTGCGAGAAACAAGGAGACTTAAACATACCTTTTCCTCATCGTTAAATTCCAGAGCCCGTTACAATTACCGGTAAAACCGTTTAAAACGTAAACCACCTGTGGAAACGTCAAGCCGCAGACGGCCGCTTCTGTCCTGCGCCCAGTCCGTTTGTACACAGTTCAAAATACGCGACTCGCAGCGTCCCGCTCTCCGATTGGCCCGTGCTGCCAGTGCGCTTGTTTTGTGACACCACATCGGGCCGCCAGGGTTTCTTCTACCCATTGCATGCAATGAACTGCACGTCGTCAAAAAACAAACGCACCGATCGCACGGACGGTGCGCTGACGTCACGTAGCAGAACAGAAGAAAGTTAATTTGAAACTGATGAGCTCACAGCAGAGCCGGTAAACGCGACTACATAGAAACCAACGAAGATGTTAAGAAACGTTTATTCACTTTACACATCTTTACAGTTCTCGCGTCATCAGAAACAGACCAGAATGAAGCATTTCTTTATCTTTAATGCCAGTGTTGGAGGAATGCACAGCGGCTCCTCAGCAGTTCTGTCCATAATGATGAGCTGCCAGGCTTCATACGTGGTTGTCCAGCAAAGCCTCCAGGAGTCTGGAACTGTTTGTAATTGCAGTTGTAACCACAATGAATTTATAACCTGAGAGAAAAAAATAGAAATGGTTGTTATTTTCTGCTTTTAAACAATACAATAAAAAAATACGTCTCCCATTTCAGATTTTCACATTTTTTATTTTTGCCTAAGTGGCCCTACACACCATCACAATGTTTACCTTTCTCTCTGCCGAGGAACCGAAGGGCAGAAATCTCAGAGTAGGTGCATCCACCAAGAAACATGACCAGTATGATACGCTGAGTGTCGTTCTTTCCCCTTGAATCCACTCCGCCGCTCCCTGATCGGAGAAGGAGAACAGCGGTCAAATCAAAGACATTTAGATGTTAGACGTCTGTTACAACAGTCTCCTTTTCTGTTTTAGCATTAGCCTCAAATCCACTATACCTGCCATTGAACTAACCTGTAACTGCAAATTCATGCCCATTTAGCAGCCTGGTGACTTCTTCAAGCCCCGTCCAACCGTCTCGCTCCAGCACCTATGCAATACATACCGGGAATAGAATTTTTTTTAAAGTTACCATGGCTGCCCCCCCATCATATCCACAGACTGAATGTGTCCTGGTTGACTTACTTGTTCGATGAGTTTGCAGCTCAGAGGGATGTAGGCACCACTGAAGATATAAGCCATGTCTCGAGGGACACGCAGGTCGTACTCTTCATCCGTCTTTGGCACCTTGATGCAAAATATGATGAGCACGTTACCATTTGACAGAATCAGAAATGAAAAACAAAATGCCTTTAGGAAAAGTATGTGCTGTATTTTTTTTAAACAAAATAAAGTTAATTAAAGAGAATATATGTTACTCTTTTGTGTCATATATAGTGTTATGATTGCAGATGCTCGTTAAAAGTGTCAAACAATGAGGTCAGCCTATGTGAAAGAAGTAAACAGTGATTTTTTTTTACTTGTGGCTCTGTCTGATGTCACTGAGAGGACACTGCTAATATGGTCATCCCAACTTAAAACTCTTTTCTCTGTTTGGGCCAACCAATCAGAAAAACAGATTAAAGAGAGGGATGTTTTACAAGGAGAGGAGATTTTTTTTAAAGCCTTTTTTCCAAGCAGGATGAACACAGTGCTTCACCGAGGCTCAGTACACCATAGATACGGCTTATTTTGAACCGTGAACCACACAAAGTTGTTCTTGTAGAGTCCACAAATACAACTGAGCAAAGATGTTCACCTAAACAATAATTTACCAAGTTAAGTTTTCTGCTCAAGGCTCTGAAATTGCTCTTCTTTGCCAGAGAGGAAAAGGCATCTGTCAGTTTTCCTGGAAACAAAGAAGAAGAAGAAAAGAGTCAAACAGCATGTGTGTCTCGATGCACAGAGCAATGCAGGGTTTCCTGTAAGTGGAGAAGGCTAAAACTGGGCTGAGAAGCCACTGTCACCTGCAGTTTTATCATTAACCAGTTTGCCCACTTTGCTCTCCATTACAGTGAGCGTCTCTCCCGGCTGCTGCTCGACCAGCAGCCCAAGCTGCCTCAGGTTGGAAAATGTGAGCAGGTGATCCACTCCATAGCTCTGATGAGGTCAGACAGAGAAAAATGTCAGGCATTGGACCCATGGCTCTTTATCAAAATGAGCACACGCTTAACAAGCCAAGGCTGGCAGCAAAGAGCAATCTGCCACTACAGGCTGGCTGAGGAGCCTCAAAAACACTCAGATCTGTGACAACAGCCTGTGAGGCCCCCAAACAGCTGGACGCTGCACGTTCTCCAAAGCATTACTCTAAGAGGAGGATCTTTGTTCAGCTACAGACTGATTTACATTTCATGCTCCAGTGTAGGGTTAGGCTGTATTATTATTTTTCCCCACAGGGCCAGACTGTTAAATTAAGTGAAAGCTCACAACGAATAAATGAAAAATTTAGTGATGATTTAAGCTGAACTCAGATTCTTTTACAATCAGATATTTGTGAGCCTACAAGTCCCGAGTCTTTGTTTAAAAAATATATTTCATTGTCATCTCAGGTTACAAAGAGACAAACATGCTTTACATTACAGATATGTAAGTATTACTGCATTAATCTGCTCGTATGGGGTCGACATCACTCGGTGAAGAAGACGCCCTACATGAAGTACAGGACCACCTACACACCACATCTTACAGGAGCTTTACAAACATCCCATCATACACCCACAGGTTATAATGGGCTGCACGGTTCATCCAGGTCAGGTGCTGCTGTCCAATGAGAGGTCCTGGCTCACAACCTAGTTCATTATTGGGACTGAGGTCGGGGCCCACAGCAAACTCATGTAGGAACAGAAAAGGGCCACACTCAAAATGTTCCTACAAAACTGGATTCACAGAGCAGTCCCAAACCCGGGAAGCATTACAACGTTCCTTTAGGAGAAAAGACCCCATAGCATTATCTGTGTGAGCACAGTGCAGTCAGGCAGGCAGCGCTCTCCTGTCATAAGCAAACCCCAGAATGGTCCAGCACACTGTCAGATAGAGAAGCGTGTAGCTCCATAGGACATGTTTTCACTGCTCCAGAGTCCAGTGGCGTTTACACCACTTTGTCCATTTGACGTTTCCTCAGCAAGTCTCTCAAATTCACCGAGTGTCTCGTTCTCTCACAGAGCTGAAGTAAAGCCGACTGTACGTTTAGCTGCTTGGTTTTATACACCTGAGTTCAAAGGTTAACATGTGTGGCCCAATACTTTTGTTCATGTAGTGTACCAGCCTACCATTTATCAGCAAATACACTGTGTAATAGTTAAATACATAAATAAATCATTTGAGAAAGCAGCCGCTCTTTCCAAGACAGTCACTGACACAATAATGAAGACATTACAGGGTGACTGAGATGGTTACAGGCGTATTTGACCCGCACAAAACACACACAAAACAAAGGAAGAAGTGTGTGTGTGTGTGTTTGCTATTTAACAGGCAAATGTAGAAACTGTGTTATAACTGTGCAGCTGCTTTGTGAGAAGTTCTGCTGTCAGCCTGATTTCCTCCGTCTCAGACGGGTGTCTCCTCGGCGCTCTGCTCTTCCAACAAACAAACTGGACTTTTATTCACCAAGAGCTCCAAAAATGACAGATAGGAGTGTTATGGCACAAATCCCTGACGGCCAGTATCAGCCTACATGCTGTTTGTATACTTGGATCTTTTTTGAGCAAACATGAACAGAAAATAGCTTTAAAAAAATAAACAGCAGAAAATACCATTTCAAGCAAAGGTACACAAATGCTTTTGTACTTCTACCACCAGTGTTGGTCAAGTTACTTGAAAAAAGTAATCAGTAACTAATTACTTCCCCCAAAAGTAATCCCATTACTTTACTGATTACTTATTTTCAAAAGTAATTAGTTACTTAGTTACTTTAAAAAAAACATGATTTACAACCTGAATAGGTGATAAAGTGATAGATCTTTCAGCCCAATTCTACTTTTTCTGCATAATCCATCATATAAAATGTAATCAAATGGAAAAGTCTCTTTTTAAATTTTGTTTTATTAGTTTTAATCTTTTAACTTTACGCATCAAGCAAACATTAAATTATATGCAACATTCTCTGACTGGAAGAAATTTGTTTAACATTTAAACCTATTTTCTGCAGATTCCTGCACATAAAATAAAATAGTTTTTTGTGTTTACACTCACTCTTTCAAATAGATGCAAGTAAAACACAGCAGTAAATAAATAAAATCAAAGAGTCAGCGGTCCTGTTGCTCTATTTTCACCTGTATAGCAGGAGTGGGGCAGGCGGAGGTTTGCCCTGGTGCAGGTGAGCCGCAGAGGTCAGTGGAAGGATACGGCAGCTTCTCTGTGAGTTTCACATTCCCGTGGCAGCGTATTTGGTGCTTGCTCGGACGTTTAGGGTTTTTTTTAGGTTTTTTCGCTGTAAAAAGAAGTTTTCTTCCACGCTGTGAACAGCGGACGCTAATGTTTCTGTCACTTTTTACAGAATCAAACTCAAAGTGAGGTCAGTACTTCCACGCTTTAAACGCTGCACGCTCATACTCTCTCCATCACTCCATTGTTGATCTGCACACAGCTGTTGTCACGAACGTCGCACTCGCTTACGTCACTGTCATGAGACACTCTCGCAAAAAAAATCCTCACGGTTTTAGTAACGCAGTAACGCAGCGTGCTTACGGGAAAGTAACAGTAATCTAATTACCTATTTTGCCATAGTAATCCCTTACGTTACTCGTTACTTGAAAAAGTAATCGGATTACAGTAACGCATACTGCCCATCTCTGTCTCCCACAACAAAAACACTTTGAGAGATTTGTTGTAGCTCACCTGTAAATACTGTGCTTTCAGTGAGCGGTAGTCTTTTGGCAGCAGTCCTGCAGGAAAACAGCATCACAACAGTTGTAAACAGGACACGACAACAGTCTGTGACAAACCAGTGAAGGATGATTCACCGTTTTCTGTGATAGACAGCAGACAAAGCAGCCGCAGACTTTCTACCATGGACACCTAGACAGGAGAAAAGAGTCATTCGGACTTTTTGGCAGTGCGCTTATTGCTGAACTCTTGAAGAACACTCACCTGTCTGTTGATGTGCTCCTCTATGTAAGAAATGCATTCACGGATTTCAAATCCTTCCAGTAGCACTGGGAAAGCACAAGGAAACAAGATTTGCTGCTCCTGGGGTTAAAACACTACAAACTATTATCTTTGACAACTTTTAGTAGTGAACACAAACAAAATGAACTGAGTGACTCAACGTGCAGCACGGAGACAGGAGCACACACACACACAGGCGTGTTTGTTTCGCCGTCTCTGCAGGACTTTATTCCACATCAGTGCACTTCAGGCCAGGCACTGTTGCCTCACAGTAAGAACTTTCTGTGTGAAGTTTGTCCTCTTAGGTTATTCTGGCACCTCACAGAGACGTGGCCACAGGTGTGACTGTGAGTATTAATGGTTGTCTGTCTGTGTGGTAGGCCCTGCACTGGACTGGGAATCTGTCCAGGGAGTGTGCTCTCCCTCTTGCCCTGTGACAGGATAGGCTCCGCCCTCCTGTGGCCCTAAACTGGATAAGTGCTTAAGGAAATAGATTTATGGTTGGATGGCATTCTCAAGCCTCACGTTTAAGTGCCAAAAACTACCATAAACCTAACTTAACTATGGTCCAAGTCCAAGCTGTCACTGCTTATAATCCCACTCTTAACACTGATCTTACTGCTCTTCTCCCAGTCCTGGCAAACAGGACACAGAAAACAATGCAGCAGTTTTAGCATCACATCGTGACCAGTCCCCGTCGTAACCCAGGGAGATAATGTTGCTGTTTCAGTGACTTTTGCTGGGTTTATGACTGCCTGCTTGTGATGCATTTAGGGGGCATCTGTAAATTGTAGTAATAAAAAAAGATAACCCAAGTTACACCCTTCTCAAATGGGATCATCTCTAGTTCATTTAAAGTACTGAAAACATGAGACTCATTGGTCAGCAAAGTCTTTGGAGAGCTTTCATGTTCTTGCACACACGTATGAAACCAACAAACATGGAGCTTGTTTTGTGCTTTAAGGCGTTAAAAGTCCCTTAAATGAAAGTGATTGGAACAAAGAGCAGAGCGGAGGATTCTTACAGTGTTCTGTCTTCAGCAGCTCCTGGAAGTCCTGCTTTGTTTTCTTCTTCATTATCGACTCGCTGGCACCAATGTCTGGAAGAGAAAATGCTCTTCAGCAACGCAGCCGTGCAGATATTTCGCTCGGAGTCAGCGGTAGGATACTGTAACACTCACGCAGGCTCAGCAGTCGATGTTCCTGCTTTAACCCTTTCAGCTCCTCTGACACAAACGTCTTCAT
This sequence comes from Pelmatolapia mariae, assembly GCF_036321145.2. NCBI lineage: Eukaryota > Metazoa > Chordata > Actinopteri > Cichliformes > Cichlidae > Pelmatolapia > Pelmatolapia mariae. The sequence goes on from NC_086227.1 coordinate 754,616, forward strand.
CTGCTTAATGTCCATCCCCCGACGTTTCTGTAGAGTTATCAAAGAAAACCAGACAAAAGGTGTTAGCTATTATCCTTACTGGTCACTAATGCTTCAGCTACGTCATAATTATGTAACTATGTAACTAAATGTAACTACACGTCGCATCAACGCAGCCCACCACCACTGCGAGGGGTTCAGCACCGTCAGATCATCCGGACAATTTCCAGATACTTTTTTGTCGTAGTTTTTGAGACAATAACAATTATAGCGTCAAAGTGTCAAGATAAAGACTCACAAACGTCACTCCAGCAAATTCCTGGAGCGAGATCACTGAAACTACTGGAACGTACAGAGAAAGAGGAAAAACTAGAGGGACAAAAATGTTTGCTGACCTAAACAGAGAGCGGAGACGCAGGAGCATTTTATTTGTTTCTATTGGCTGGCATCGCACATAAAACACGACCACGAGGTAATAAACACGTAACGCACCAATGCAAATATAAATGCCATTTTTCAAGGTTGTGTTGTACAAAGACTCTCCAAATGGAGCCGCGGGTGCAATGGTTTCTAAGCAGTATCAACATTCACTCACGTCATATGCAGTCTGCAGATTCCTGGCTTTCTGACTGAGAAAACCAAAGACGTTGGAGAAATGCTCATTTCTGATTTCACTGAACACCTACAAAACATTAGACACACTTTTCTATTAGAATCACGACAATTAGCAAAGTGCAGCCGACCGCAGACTAAGACGAGCCTTACCTTATCCTGAGAGTTCAGCATCACTTTCACACTTTTGTCAGAGGAGGTAACATCAGGTCCAAACTCCACACATCCTGGACAGTAGTTGGAATGATCAGACAACATATGGATATTTTTTAAAAGTCCCCCAGCCGGCGCTGGGGGAAACACCACAACCAGCGGTGTGGCTTCAAAAGAGCTAAGAATGTGAGGGCGAAACGCTCTGCTCAAGAGGTCAGAGGTGACGTGTTTCTGTGTGAGTGGATTAGATTTACTGACACCTACCACATTTGATTCTAAAGATGTCATCAACAAGTCCTTCGTAGACAACTTGTGAGCACAGAGGAGTAACAAAGTCCACATCTGCAATGACAACGACGACATTAGAACGGGAACGGCACGGCCCATCGTCCTCTGAGATCACCGCGCCTCCTCACCTCTGTCAATAAGGAAAACATTCCCAATTTCAGCCTGACGAGCTTTTTGTTCTCCCTCTTCGACCTGCTCCCTCCACGACTCGTACGCCATCTGGGATCACACAGAATTACCATCAGCAACAGACCAAAGCAGGCGACGGACAAACTGGATGTGAAAAAGTTAAACTAGTTTGATCCGACTAGCTTCTGGTCTCTGATCTTACGGCACCTTTGAGCAGCGCCCAATCCCGTAGACCTTTGAGAATGGGCCGTACAGGGAGTACAGGAGGTGGAGAGCACTGCCGGCGGTCCTCACCCAGCGCTGGTCTCCAGCCTGGAAAAATACAGGATGTATCAGAGATTTTGTAGTTACACTTCTGATTCAACTACGGGCTTATAAATTCAGCAATGAACAGTTCAAATGTGATGATTTGTTGATTATTAACGCATTAGTAACACTACAACACCCAGACTTCCTTTGTGCGGTCGGCTTCAGAAATGAGGAATTTAAAGAAAGAAACGACGAAAACTCAAAACTAAAGCTCGAGGACAAAAACTGTGATGGAATGTAGAAAGTCACATCTGGACAACGGTACGAGCAGCTCTGTGTTTCTCACAAAAACATGTTTGCATGTCAAGGTAAATAAAACGCTCTGTAAACCACGTGGATCAGTAAAAACACAACGAACTTCAGATTTTAGACTGAGTCTATAACGTTTTATGACGTTTTATTCAAAAGTCTAAAACTGAATCAAACACTGATGCAGAGCAACAAGTCATGCATGTATCCAACAAGAGCATGTGAGGCCAATATTCTTTTCTTTGCTTTTCGTCATTTAGGGGAAACAGCTAGCTGCTCAGTGCTGCACGTGTTCACTCATTAGTCTGTGTACTGCTACAGAACCTCTTCACATTAACAAATGATGACTAAAACACTGACTAGAAAAGGATTTAAATGATCAGTGATCGAATGATCAATACAAGGAATTGGCCTCTACTAACCAGGAAGTTGTCTTGAAAGAATTCTGGCAGCTCCAGACTGATGATGTCATCATCAAGAGGAAGCAGGTAGAAAGGCCACTCGTCTATGGACACATCTACAGGAAAGGCAAAAACAGCTTTTACACTTCTCCTCACTCACACTCGTTATTCCTGCAAAAAGAGAAAGACGCCTACCGCCAAAGATCCCCTGCTCCTCCAGCACGGCCTCACACGCATAGAACTGGTAACACAAAGAAGGGTCAGCAGGTCAGTATCAAGCACTCGAAGCATCACAAGTACAGCGCGGACACAAGACAAGAAAGAGAAACACCTTCTGAGGGGTAAAGATGATCTTGTATCTTCGGGATTTTCCAGGTACCTTGTCTGTGTTCACCACATCTGCAACAAGAATGCAGATGTCACTTTGCTTCAGTTTCATCCATTTTCACCAGAAGACTTTATAATAAAACCATCAAGACGAGATAAATAAAAAGAATCTCCGTTTACCACATATCCATTTCACAGTCTGTATTCTTGGACGGATCAGGAAACAGAGCCTGGAAAAAGAGCAACGCCACATTGTCAGGTGGGCACGTCAGGTGTGTGGCTACAATTCTGTAAGGTATGAAGGTGCAGGCTCACTGATCTGAGGTGCTGATAACAGGTTTGTGTTCCACTTTGTAGAGTTTGTCCACTTCATGTTGCTGAAAGAAAAGGGGGGGGGGGGCAAAAAGCTTTTAAAGTGAAAGTGCAGTAATCCTGAAGAGACGCCCTATCAGAACAGGCAGGAGAGCAGCAGCTGATGCAGTTCACCTTGAGTGTTGAAACATTTGCAATACGATCCAGCGGGCTCATCAAGTCTGCCTCAATGAAGAGGTCCTTCTTCCCAGGCAGCTGTGACACAAGAGAGCGGCTTGTAGGACAATCTGCTCTTCACAACACAAAAAGCATCACTTGTTTTGTTGTAGTTCCTGTGATTTGTCTTCACCGAGTCTGAAGTACATCACAAACTAATGCGTGCATGGCTTAGTCTGCACACAGCTTCTACACTTTCTCCACTGATTCTGACAATGTTCATTTTTGCCTATTTAAGTAAAATTAAACTGTAAAACTGAGTCCTAAGGCAAAAGTAAACTGTAGTTTGGTGGTGACAATTTTCATGTGAAGACAGTGTAGTTCAGCATATAGGAATATTTCTCAACATAAAATCTCAAGTGAACGGCTGCAATCTTTGGCCCTCCAGCAGCACTGCATTAGAAATAGACATGATTCTGCAGCAGAAATCACTCCATTAGCTGGTGGGCACTTTTAAAAGCCACTGCCAGTGAAACTGCTTGTTGTTATCTCCATAAACACAATTTATAATTCTATAAAACAAACAAGAAATACAGTAGACTTCATTAAAAACACAGAAGGCCAAAGCAGTCTCTATTTTCTGACATCACTGAGGTCCTTCAACATCTACCGGACGCTGCTCAGGATGTTTGATGAGTCAGTGCGGTCCTCTGTGCTGTGAGCGATACCAACAGACGTGTTGCTCGTGAATGGGTGTGCAGTCAAATGATAAAGTATAATAATAAAAAACAAAAAAGAAGAACAGTGCCATATCCATGCTATACATGCCAATCATATTACTGATGTGTATGTCTTCGGCAGGAGCTGTGACGTGCTCCTACCTGTTCCAGCAGGTAGATGAGCTGATCTCTGGCCAGCCTCTTGAGGATGGAGAAGTCGGGGAGCTCCGGGGAGTCTCTCCTGGCACTGTGAGCCATGCTGGACACACGACGGAGACCGGACAACACTCAGGCATCCACGACCGGCATAAACAAAGAAAATAAATAAATAACTCATATACAAATATAATGTTTAATAATGGAGATACAAAAACCAGCAGAAACATGTAAGACAGTCAGAGATCTGTGCTGTGATTATCCTCCCTGCTGGCTTAGCTTCAAAGCTAAAAACACATTCATCATATAAATGCTGATATAATCGAATACGCTGACACTAGTGTGTAAAATTTGCCCTCGAAAATATAAAATTAATGCCAGAAATTTGACCGTTTATGTCTTTTGAAACATAACGCTTTATCTTAAGTTAGCAGCTACCTGCTTCCGTAGCTAAATAAGTGGAATGATCCCACGACCAGTTGTTTCCCCCCGGATCATAATACCAACGGACCGCTACACTTGCTCGAAAGACGTTGAAAATTAAATAACCTAATAACGCGGTTTTTCTGTCACTGACCGGACAGGACGTGATTTTTACACCATGAACTCAGACGCAGCTTTGTTGTTAGAAACTGTTCAATTTGCCGCAGAGAAACACCGCAACCAGCGACGCAAAGATCCAGAGGGAACGCCGTATATAAATCACCCCATAGGTAGGTGTGTTTTTACGGTAGTATGATGCATTCACGGCCTGTACGTAAACCCGTGAAGTCTCTCACTCTTATCTTTAAAAGAAAAAGAAAAAAAAGTTTCTGATGTTTAACTGATACGATACCGGAAGCCATGGAAGGAGGAGATTGAATTAAAACCCAATTATCAAAGTTAATTATGTTCATAATGGACATTATATAACAGTATCTGCTGCGGCGACACCTTGTCAATAAGGGAGTCGCCGAAAGGAGCAGTACTATTAGAACTAACCAGTCAAGTTATCAGGGTTTACTCGCCTACTACAGCTATATCACTAACATTATATGTTTACCATTTTATGGCAACAAATAGTTTTGCAGAAACTATGTTTCTATTAACATGAGTACCTTTATTTTATTTGATCCTGGTGATAATACCCTGCCGTGTAATAGCGATACGTTATTTTTCGACTTTAAATTTTTCGACTGTGTGCTCAGCACACAGTGTATAGTCCCACAGGGGAGGTGGAGGTCGATTGATCCGGTTTTTTGTTCAGGGGTACAAAACTAATGGCTTTTTGTGTGCAGGGGATTTAGCGGCATCTAGTGGTGAGGCCGCAGATTGCAACGAACCTAATATCTCCCCCACTACTCACTGCTCCGCTTTTCTTTGCTGAGCTAATGATAGCACTTGGCAGTGCTTTTCCTGTCAGGGCTCCAGACCACTAGAGCTGTGGGGGACTTAAAGGGACAAACTTTGAAAGGATAAAGGAACGCACCAAAAATAATACTGAAAAACATAAATTATTTTCCCTCAAATCTAATTTTCCATGTATCTATTCTTATTATATTGTCTTTGTTTTTATTTTATTTTATTTTACCTTTTTCCCCCCAAATTCGTATTTTTACATTTCCTCAGACATTCTGCTTTATTATGCAAAAGAGGAGCAGGTGATTGTTTCAAAATATCTTTTGAAACGACGGTTCAGTGGATTTGTTTATCGTGCTGTTAGCAAGGAGCGCCATAGATGGGCAGCCAGTGATTAAGCTCCGTCCTTGTGTCCCTGTGTGTAAAGGAAGTTTCTGGTGGTTTGTCTGCTTGTTCCGTTTGAGTTTTATTTTTCTACTTACAGATGAGAGCTATGAGCTATGTTATAGTGGGGAGGTAGAGCGTACAGCCCGATCCGGCGGGGAGGTGTGGGAAGCCAGATCGGGCGCCCCCCTTCCGGCTCTCCTCTCTCCTGTCGTGTCCCTTTTGTCTTACTTCTCTCTATCACCTTTTCTATCCTTTTGAAGCAGTGAGGCTCCATAAATGTTAAAGCGGTAAGTATTAGTTTTTAGTTGCAATGATTAGATAGAAAAATAAACCGTAGAAACCTAAACAGAAGAAAGAAGAAGAGCAATAACAATTTAACATAAACCAGTGACACACTTCGGGGCCTGATCAACCCTGGCAGGGCCTCCTTGGATGAGGGTGTCTTTGATAATGGCCGAAACACCCAATGAATCCAAGGTCCACTACTGACGATGTGTCCCAAATTTAAAATGATGAGCTAGATCAGATCTCTAATCCCTAAACCTAACCAAGGAATTAAAAATGGCAGATTAGCCTGGGTAAAAGACCGAAAGTTGAGGCATAACGATGTGTGCTGCTGGTAAAGTTTCTGGGCTGCCTTTCCTCATAACAGCCATCCCTCAAGATTCTCTCCATTTAAAGCAATGCATTATCAGGGACTGTAACATCTAGCCCTTTTACTGAATGTAGAAACTTAAAGTGCTGGAGGAGCTCTTCAGAGAGGAAATGTCTGATTATAAATGAGTTTTCTTGTTCTATAAGTGACTTCTCTTAGCAGTCTGGAAACAGTGAAGGTTCTTGTTTACAGTCTTGTTTACTCACAGCTCTCTGTGTGTGCTTTTAAGGAGTGGCGAGAATCCTCAGCCACGAAGGGGGCGTCACAGATATCGAGGTTTTGCAGGTGAGTTATCAGTTGTTACCTGTTAGTCACGTGCACGCATTCTCGCATCAGTAATCCTGTGTGCTTCCTCCTGCCCTGCAGGCCGCCCTGCTTCATGACACAGTCGAAGACACCGACACCACCCCCGCAGAGCTGGAAGCTAAATTTGGTGTAAATGTGGCTCGAATTGTTCAGGAGGTGACGGATGACAAGAACCTGCCCAAGCAGGAGAGGAAGCGTCTACAGGTGGAACACGCACCTCACTGCAGCCAACAGGCCAAGCTGGTTAAACTGGCTGATAAACTGTACAACCTGAGGGATCTGAACCGCTGCACTCCTGTTGGTCAGTACTTCTCTGGACACAGTGCTGTTTCCTACAATAAATGGGATGCTGTGTAAAAATAAATAAAAATTAAAAATGAAGAGGATGAAATGCTTTGGAACACTTTATTTATTTGGCAGAAGTGCAAAAGACAACATATCAAACGTTGTTCAGTTATGTTTCTGAATGTGTTTGGCAGGTTGGACAGCTGAGCGAGTGCAGGAGTATTTCCTGTGGGCCTCTGAGGTGGTGAATTGCCTGAAAGGAACCAACTTGGCTCTGGAGAAGAAGCTGGAGGAACTCTTCAAAGAGAGAGGAGTCCAGCTCTGACAGCAGGGCCACAACACAGTGGAGAATGGGCTATTTCAAATGCAAATAAAATGCTTTTTAGTTTGTAAAATTTCAAAATAAATCAAATTTCATTTACATTAAAGTGTCCTTTAATTTTCTGTGCATGTTTTTGCAGGATAGTTGAATCCCTGAGTGTCTGATGTTGTGGTTTTTAGTAATAGTGAAACAGTAAAAGATGCTACTCCTCATTTGGTAATTGTAGCTTGTGGACTGTGATGGTGGGTTTAAAAATAAGCCTATTTAGATATAAAACACATTTGCAGGACTGCATTACACAAAGCAGAACATTTGGCACAAAGTGTTTTTCACTATACATGTTATGGTAAATGGCCTGTATTTGTATAGCGCTTTACTTAGTCCCTAAGGACCCCAAAGCACTTTACACTACATTCAGTCATCCACACATTCACACACTGGTGATGGCAAGCTACATTGTAGCCACAGCTGCCCTGGGGCGCACTGACAGAGGTGAGTTATTACATGTTTTGGTTATATTTGAATCCACTGAAGAAAGCTACCAGGATGATCAGTAATTTCCTTTAACAGAAAATAAATAAGCTAATATAAAACAACAAGGAGATGTAGTTCATTTGAATATTTTCTCTTGAAGCGACCTGATAGCTCTACTTCATTAAAGATGATTTAAGAGTTTTAGTGACTCCTTTACATGTTACATGTCCACATTTAAAACCTATGGGATTATTATAAATTATTCTACTTTTTAACCAATAAAACAATACATAATTTGATGTATTCGTATTAAAAGAATGAATGTGTTTAGCTCAGCAGCCTGCAGAGGGCGCTGTTACACTAAAACGTAACATTAACATTCACTTTCACCCTTCCCTGTTTTAGAAAGTTAACTTTTCGTTTTTTCGCAAACATATTTCCTGTATAAACCAAATACTTCCTATCTTCTGTATTAAAGTGAAATGTACACAGTCATCGCTCACCGGCGGAAGAACTGTCGGAGCAAATTTACTTCCTGTCCGTTCGCCGATTGTGTCAAACTTCCGTTTGATTTGAGTGACGACGAGGAATTCGTTTTGTCAAAGTGAAATACTCATTTTTTAATCTTTGTACGGTTGCATATCGTCGACCGGGCAGTCATGTCTAGTCGCGAAGCCCTAAACATGAAGCTTCCACCGATCCAGTCCACGGCCGGAGCCGTGCCGGTCCGGAATGAAAAAGGTGAGCTTGTGCCGTTAGCAAGCAGGGTGTTAGCTGCGTGCTAAGCTAGCTAGCTGGAGTAGCAAAGCTGATAGTGAATTTATGTACGAAGATATATGCTGGAAAGAATTGGACTGTACTTTTTGTTTTTAACTTAATTTAATAACATTAGTGTCCTGGCTGTAACAATTTAAGAATTGACGGAACATGTTAACAAAATGATCTTCGTCTACATAGCTGTAGTGTTGTAGTTGGATAACGGGTCTCAATAAACCTGATGGGATCCTGCACTACCTGCAACCTCAGAGTGGAGTTGCATTAAAACAGAGCCACGTTTTTATTGCGGGGTGCTTCAGTTTGTGGTTTGCACGATTTATACTTCAGATTAACTCTCAGTCCACTCTGTGTTAAACGAGCTCCTTCGTCTTTAAGCCAAAGGTTTTCATTGGCTGGCCTTCCTAAACAGAAGGTTTTTAGAGCAGGTGACATGACCCAGTTGGGGATATTTCCTGTGTGACATAATACAGAGTCAAGAGTAGAAAAAACTGTCCGCATCAGCGTGTTGCGAGCGGCCTGAAGCCAGTGAGGACGTATATACACAGACATCAGCACTGTCAGGCATTGCAGTTACCTAAAGACCAGTGACCCCAAAATCGGAATCAGAATAGTTTATTAATCCCCAAGGAAGTTATGTGGGTTACAGTTGCTCCAAGACAGCAACAGACTAAACTAATTAAATAATACAATATGTTGCAGAGTTTACAAATGTAAGAAATAGCATTTCTTACATAGCAAGACCAAGACATTTATGACTTGGTCTTAGCTAAACATTAAAATGAGAAACTGTAAAGTTGGTATTATTTGTGGTTCTGCTGAGCTGGTATTCCTAATCGGAGAACTTTATGTAGGTTCAAGTGTGATAAAGAGGATTGTGTCTCTCTGTGTGCCAGGTGAACTCTCCATGGAGAAGGTGAAGGTGAAAAGGTATGTGTCGGGTAAACGCCCTGACTACGCGCCGATGGAGTCGTCTGATGAAGAAGAAGAAGACTTCCAGTTTGTGAAGAAGGGAAAAGAAATGGAGCCAGAGGTGGAGCTGGAGGAGGAGGACGTCTCTGATCCACGTCTCAGGCGTTTGCTGAACCGTGTCTCTGAGGACGTGGAAGAGAGGTGGCGCCCAGCGTTTACGATCTGATTCAAGTTCACCAAAATGATCGTGTTGGAAAGCTGACGTGAACATGATTTGTGCCTGTTTGTCCTCAGGCTTGCAAGACACAGACAGATAGCAGAGCCTGAAGTTGTGGCTGAGAGCAGCGAAGACTCTGATGAAGGCACGTGGCACCCACAGCGAGAGGAGAGCAGTGAAGATGAAGAGGAGGAGGAAGAAGAAGTGGATGATGAGGTGCCTCAAAGCTTAAATTTGTCACAGTTTTTTTTCTTCACCTATTTGTACTAAGACATGTTTCTTTTCTTCTGGTCACTTACAGGAAATCGAGAGGAGGCGAGCAATGATGCGTCAGCGAGCCTTGGATAGAAAGAATGAAGAGATGGAGGTCATGGAGGTGGAGGAAGAGGGGAAATCAGGAGACGAGTCGGAGTCGGAGTCTGAATACGAGGAATACACCGACAGCGAGGACGAAGCAGAGCCGCGGCTCAAACCTGTCTTCATCCGCAAGTACGAGATGAAAGTTTGTAGAACAACGTAAATCCAACGACCGGATTTATCAGTCGCAGACATGCGACGGTCAGTTTTCTGTGCAGAATGTTGACAGACACACACGAAGTGTCTGCTTGCATTACTGAAGGAACGAAAATTAGCAGCATGGAGAAAACATATTCTGAGTGATGAGTGAATGATGAGTCTTTTATCAAGTGTGTTGTGTCTCATTTATCCAGAACAGTCATGTCATTTCTGTCAAAGTAACTCCTGAACACTTTATTCCTGTGAAAGCTGCCCCTCATGCAGCTCTGCGGTGAAGAAAGCAGCTGCGCTTCATGTTTTAGATGGAAGCAGATCACAACAACACCGGCCTGAATACCAGGCCCTTAACATTAATGAGCACATGAACTGTTTTCTCCACAGAAAAGAGAGAGTCACAGTGGCAGAGCGTGAAGCAGAGGAGCAGAGGCAGAGAGAGTTGGAGGCCGAAGCGAAGAGGCAGGCGGAGGAGCGACGGCGCTATACCCTCAAGATCGTGGAGGAAGAGGCCAAGAAGGAGTTTGAGGAGAACCGGCGCACGCTGGCTGCTCTGGACGCTCTGGACACCGATGGAGAGAACGAGGAGGAGGAATACGAAGCCTGGAAGGTCAGAGAGCTGAAGCGCATCAAAAGGGACAGAGAGGCACGAGAAGCGTGAGTAAACACCAGTTTGAGTGACTGAAAATGAATTTGTGATAAAGGAACATCCAGAGAAGAGATCATGAGTGTTGTTTGTTCTCAGCTTCGAGAAGGAGAAGTCTGAAATCGAGAGATTCCACAGCTTGACTGAGGAGGAGCGCAGGGCCGAGCTGCGCAACAACGGCAAGGTCGTCACCAACAAAGCCACCAAAGGCAAATACAAGTTCCTGCAGAAGTACTACCACAGAGGAGCCTTCTTCATGGTGAGTCACCACAGTGCTTCAGTCTAGCTGCACCATCTAACTGAGCTTCCCCCAAATGTCCCAGCTTGACCCAGAGTTTCTCCTAAGAACCTTAAACCATTTGTTACATGTAACAAAGCAATAATACTTTAATTTCTCATTATATTACTTACCTTTGAATGAATTTCTTCATTTCCCTTTTCTTGTATTTTTTAATCAAACTATTTGAGGAGGATCTCTTTGCACCAAATACTTTCTATGCATTTACCTGCATATAGTTGAGTAAAGCAGAGTTAGTTCACCTAGAAATGAATTAATGTGGATTTGTGTGCCAAAGGCCAGGTGACTGTAGTTTAGTTTAATGAACCAGACAGATGATAAAATGATTTCCAGTAAAGTTGAGTACATGCTGGATATTTTGTGTATGTTATGTGCATGCACACAGGGATGCTCAGCTTCAGTGGGCTGGTGGTACTGGGGTGTGTACTGTCTGAAAAAAGCAGGATATATGCACCGCACACAGTGCAGGAGATGCATGTAATCCTTGTGGATGTGAACTTTGAACAAGCACCAGGCCTGTACTGTTTAGTCCTCAACAGCAAATTCTTGTATCAGTGAGCTTTTTAAAATGTTCTGAATGTTATAGTCGTAACATCTCTGACCTTCTGGCTCATCCCTGGAAACATTGATCCAAGCTGCAGGATATCAGCTGGTGATGTCAGTGATCAGTCTAAGTGTCAGGATGTGTTTTTCTTTTGCAGGATGAGGAGGAGGACGTGTACAAGAGAGATTTCAGTGCACCTACTCTGGAGGATCACTTCAACAAAACCATCCTACCCAAAGTTATGCAGGTCAGTGGCGTTTGCTTTTTCCTCATCTTTATCGTAGCCTGGACTGTTTCACTGAACATTGTTATAACAGCTTTGTGTTCATATGAAAAATAAGGTCAAATGGTTTTCAAGTGTTTGTGCTGTTTCTCAGGAGATCTAGTTGGAACCTTAGAGAGGATGTAAACACTTAACCATGTTTTTACATTTGTGTCTTGTTGTTCTGAAGACATTTGGACGGCTATGTTGTGAGATTAAATGTCCTTGTGTGCTGCGGGTGCTTCAGCACTCCAGCTAGCTTGGACCTGCTTACTTGGTGCACTTGCAGATATTTATTGTTAATCTGCATCTGTTTATTTGTGCGTTTTCATAAATCAATACTTGTTTCGAAGCTTTAATGACTAAACAGTCATCTTTGACCTGCTGCTGCTGTTTCCACTGACTTCTTCTCTCACGTGGTGACAGCAGTGGAGGCTGAGAGAACCTCTCCTACGGCACAGAGCAGTAGCGACAGTAACAGTGCATCTTATTCAGGCAACAGCAAAAAGAGTTTCTTTTTCTCTTCAGTCGTGGGGCTCTCTGATCTTTTGTGGTTTGTGTTTCCTGCAAAGGTGAAAAACTTTGGTCGGTCTGGACGCACAAAGTACACCCACCTGGTGGACCAGGACACCACGTCGTTCGACTCTGCCTGGGCTCAAGAGAGCGCTCAGAACACCAAGTTCTTCAAGCAGAAGGCGGCAGGCGTGAGGGACGTGTTTGACCGGCCCACCGTGAAGAAGAGGAAGACTTAAGGTGCACATGAAGAGGATATGAGCAGGCCCATGGTGCAGCTGTAAAGACTTTGAGAGACTGAGCTGCAGCCTGATGGTCTGTTTTTCTGGACTGTGACATGGAAGGAAATCAGCAGATGGACTGATTGTAAGGTGCACCATCACTGCTGGCTCCATGAAATCTACAGGAGATGCAGCTGGTGGGATTTCAGCTGTAAAACTGTCCAAAAGATGTTTCTATATCATTGGACGATGGCTTGTGATGTAATTTTGTAAATTCAACATTTAGTACACACGGTCTCCCACTGACTCGTTCCTTTTTCCTCGGTGTTGTTTACTGATGTTTGATGATTATTCCAATAAAAGCAGTGTGTTTTCTTTTTTCATAAATGGACATGAAAGAAGCCAAATGTCAACTTTTATTTAAAAAAGAAAAAAAAAAAAAACAACAGTAAAGATGACACCACCCAGCGTGACCGATGAGCCTAACGCAGCAGTCCAGTGTGTCAGTCATGTTTGTTCAGTTGGTCAGAGCCACCAGAGCTTCCACCACGTTCCCCATGTGTTCCCTCAGACTGCGCTCAGCCACGGCCCTCGAAATCTCCATCTCAGACATCTGGACAACAACACGGACACCAAAAGAAGCGTAAAGACAACTGGTTTTATAAAAACTACAGTTTGGCTCAGGACGAGTCCTTCTTTAACACAATGATGTAATTTAAAACTTCGGTTTAATATTTGATAGTTTCCATTACCAACGCTCCAACAAACTTTAGACAGCACTGGGCCAACTGTTGAATTTTAGTTTTAGATCACCAATTTACAATAATAGTCGGGGCTTACTAAGGTAACGTAAAGGCCGTATGTGCACACATGTAGTGACTGTGTGAAGGAACTACTCCACTGCAGAGCCAGGCTCATACGCTGCGATCACCTGGGAAGTCCAAGCAAAGGAATTCCAGTTCTAATCGTTTCAAGTGAAGCTTTTAGGAATTCTGCTACTTTCAGATCGCTGAGATCTGATTTTTGATCAATTATCAATAGAAGTGTTTTTGATTCTAGTCCAAGATGCTCATATTTATCATTTTCACCACAACTAAAAAAACAGAATCAACTGTTTGCGTTAGTGTCCACATACTTTAGACCATGTAGTGAACCAGCATTTGTGTGGTTGTATAACAGCTAAATGGGTTAATACACAAAAAGAGTAAAATAAATAATATAATAATAAAAAATAATTTACAAAAAACAACTTACAATTAGCTCTACGTCCTCTCTCTTGATGGTGACTTTGGCCAACTCCTTTTCTCTGAAAACAGGAATAAATCAAACATCAGGACTCTCCTGGGTCTTTCACAGAGACTGAGGCAACAAGGAGCCAACACTTCAGTTACAGATGAAGCTGCTCTTACCTCTCCTGCTTGGCTTTCTGTTCTCGCGACCTTCTGTCTCCAATCACTGACATGGCCTGTGACAGGAAACACTGTTTATAGCATTTATATGCTTTTCACCTTCCTATGTGTCAAACATGAAGAATGTCGCAACCCAGACAATCTCTGTTCCACACGTCCGAGCATTTTGTCTCACAAATTAATGATTTTTTTAAAATAGTAAATGTTATAAGTAAATAAAGTCCTGCTCACAATTCAAAGTGTACAGTGCATATCACTTCATGACTCAAACGCCAACAGACAGTCGCAAAAATGATGGGAATAATCTAGTCACCTCACCACTCATTAGAAAGCACCACAAATATTTGTGTGTGCCACACACACAATGTTTTTACGAATGAATATTAAAACGGGCATTTATCCAAAAGGCGTTAATTATTGGTATTTTGTCAAGAAACAAGGTTTCAAGGTGAGAAAAACTGAAATACTTCTCACTCTGTGTTGCTCCATCATATCGTGAGTTAGTGTGCAGTAGTTTATTTTTTCCTTTAGGTCAAAATATAATCTGAAGGTCTTCAGGAGGCGCTGCGGTGAGTGGGCTTGGAAAATGATGTCAGGCAGCATTTTACTATTTTCTGATGCAGGCATCAGTGAGGTAAACCCTATTTGATTACTAGATGTACCTCATAATGGGAGAGCAATTACTTTAAAGTTGTGATTACATCGTCTTGATGCACGCTCAATCATCCAGGGAAGGAAATCCCCAAAAGGTTGAAACCTGCAGTCAGCTGAGAATGAGGAAGTCACCTGGATGAGTGACGAAACGTTTGTCCCACGTCCAGATGGACAGAATCAACTTTGGGGGATTGTGATTACGTCCCTAACGTTTGACAGGTTTTCGTTTTTCATACCGGAGCTAATGAGAGACATTTAAAAACAGAAGCCCGACAGGACATGTGTGCTCTCTATAACGCTGCTCTTCTATGTGCAGTATGCTCTGTCGTGTCTTTATTTAAAAACATATTTTACTTGTTTTAAAGAAAACCGGTGTGCGGATTTACCTGGCGAGCCACGAAGCAATTAGCTACTGAGTTTATCACTCACGTTACATAATTGCGCAAACGTTAGCTACTAGCATGAAAACATCAGGCAAAACTCGCGCAGATCAAATGTGTAGCATAAAACACAAGCTACACACCAAACACACTAGACTTGGTTCTGTGGCAGTGATGCTGTGCGGGAAACGACGGCAGCACGGACCGCATGTTTCCGGTGCTAACGTTAGCCCGCTGCTCTCACCGTTTCTAAATCAGAGCTGGAGATTTCCTTCTCCTCCGCGTAGTCTGTCACTCTCTCCAAATCAGCGGCCCCGCTGTCATGTTTCCGAGGCTTCTCTGCCGGCTTCCCGGTGCAGTTTTCCTCGGCTTCCAAGTCCAAATCGACATCTCCTTCCGCCGCCATGTTTGCTCGAGTAACGCCGGAACAAAGAGGAAGGTTCCTAGAACTATCGGATGGAATACGGGGTAGTACCGGTGTTGTCGGGAAGCTTTAAAAAATAAAATTCCAGCTCCCTTAAAACAAAAAGTTCTTTAAAAATAGCAATAACAAAAAACTGTTAACAAAATTAATTAAATCATAAGATACACACAACAAAAGTGAAAGTGTTCAATTTAAAAATACTGCATGAGACTTGTTTGTGAGGAAGAACTCATTCATATTTGTCCGTAGATAACTGTAATATCTATAGATATTTATTTCATGTAGTCAAATATGATTCTGCAATGTTGCTCAACCTTGTAATGGATATGTGTATACATAATTTAGGTAATAAAAAGATTGCGTTTGGCCACCATGACTATGTCTTACAGGACACCAGATTTATTTTATTGTATTTTCTTTTTGAGAAAAAGGAATTTGTCGTCAGTCTGATCAATATTTATGATCAGTTAGATGATCCATATATCCAAAATACAGCACAATGATTAAATCCAGTGTGGTCCCCTGTGACACTGAGCACAGAAATGTGTTACAGTGATAACAGCAGAGAGCATAAACAACAGTTTGTGGAAGGATTCCAGCTCCAGTAAACCAACAACAGTCAGCTGATCAGACGATCAGTCTGATGCATCAGAGGTGCTCGGGAAGGAAATGTCTGTTTATTTTATTTTTTTAAATTCTGGATCTAAACTAATATTTAAACCTACCCACAGGTTTGAGGAAGGATAGCATGACTTACTGTTTTGAGACAAAAACAAATAACAGGATTACGTGCCGTCTGTCTCCGGATAACCAAATCTCTCTGTACTCCTCTTGGTTCTATTCCTGTCTGTTCTAAGAGGTTTACCTGTTCTTCCACCACTGCAACAGATTTCCTGTGTGTCCAGACTTTTCCAGCCCTTCTGTGTACTTGAGCTTTTCCAATCCACCCACCACTGTAATCAGATTAAAAGAAACAGAAACCTGTTGGTGCCTTCAGCCTTGAGTGGGACTGAAAAACCAACTCAGTGCTCTGTGGTTTTATCCTTCAGGAGGTGCGTGGGGTCGTGAGCAGCTGGAGGGATGCCACCAGGGCCGGAGACACATTGTTCCTGTCATACCAACCCCTTCATCCTGCTTTATGACTGATGCCTGCTTGACAGTTTGGAGATCTCATCGCCCAGGGCCTCAGGAACGTGATGACAGGACGCTGGCTTCGGCCACAGGTGAGACTCTGCAGAAGGCAAACAGCCTGAGAAACGCACAAGAATAGAAAACATCTAATAAAATGAAATTCCTCTGATTCCCAAAAGGATTAAAATGTTGCATAAACCTCTGCTGCCCTTAACTGTGACTCAGTCATCACTGAGAACCAGTGGGACTCTTCTAACAGACTCTATGTAATTATATATTTTTTATATATTTAGGAAATATTATTGTGTTTTTCTATGTTTAGTTTTCTTTGATCTTTTTAAACGTACTTTAAGAAGTTTGTATTCCAGTAAAAACAAGTGCAAAGTGGAGGCTTTTGTCATTTCCCATTTTATTTTCTATTCATGTGGATATAATACATTAGCAATGAAGTTATTGGTTAGTTTAGTTTGTTAATAACTGGACATGAATAACTTGAGTCTATTATGTACTACAGTACATTTCTAGCTAACGAAGCAGCTCGTTCTCTTTCTCTTAACGAAACTTCCTTTAAAGATCAAATCATTTCTGTGTGAACTTGAAAGAAAAGCAGATGTGAAATGTAAAAGTAGATCATAGTTATGAAAGTGTGACCTTATTTGACCTTGAAGAAGAGGTCAGAGGTCCAAAGTAATGTCATATTTAGATCCTCATACATCTTTGCCTGTATAAGTTCTTGTTGTTAGTGCGAGTGATGGCAGTGAGAAGTACTTCTATTTAGGAGACCCCCCCCACTTTACAGAGCCAAACAGTTGTACTGGGCAATTGATGTAAATATTGGAAACCACCTTTCAGGAACATAAATATTCAGCACTGTGTATTGTTATGTAATTCCTGATACTGGGAAGCCTACTGTAGGGTTTCTGTATGCCTGTGGCCACAGAGTGAATTACACAATGTTCCTGCGCTAGAATAAAAAGGATGGCATCAGATTTTGATGTTAGACCAATGAAAGCAGCACTTTCCCCAAAGTTAAGCTGTCAGTTGAAAAAATGCAGCGTGTAATAATCTGTCGTCTGTGTAATCCCTCAGAGTATGAACACGCCGTTCTGTCAGAGCTATGAATGGGTACATTGTGTCTCTATGGGAAGAAGCATTCCTATTGTTTGTAAAATCTGGTAAAAAGTCACAGCTTTTATTTACCCACCAGGACCAGCGCTGCTTAGAGCGCTCAGGTTTGGCTGTAAGATTCCTAAATAATTACAAAGGGATCGTTTTTGTATTTTTTGTGATAAGGCTTGGATTTCAGCCAACAGTCATTGCACAAGCCTATTGAAACCATAGGTCGAGCACATTCACTCAAGCACGGATTTGCATCCCCTAATTTGCCTTTGTTTGTTCTCGCTGGCACTTCCTCCTCTCCCACAAGGCAGCAGTAATTATCCAAGAGTGAAAGGGGCCCCAAGGAATGCCGGACGCTCCGCAGCCGACCGGAGCGCTGAGAGCAACACGTGTTTGTCACAGTGACTAACTGGTTTACACCCACACTTGTTGGAGGGGATAATCTAAAGTGAAATTAAGGAAATGACATCAAACAATGTTTACTCTTAAAGTTAGTGTGGACGTTTGTGGCCTGGAGAAGCGCTGCGAAGTGGGTTACTGGTTCTCTGAATAATACCCACTCAGCTCCAAGAGAGAGTTATCAAACACATGCAAAGTTACGTCATCTGGTTCATTTCTGTCATTTTTATTGGATTTTTTACTAAATATATTTGGATAAAAGCACTTTGAGTTGTAACATGCATGCAGGTGAAAGGTTATGACTCCTGGGAGCGGGACACCCACACTCAGGGAGACAGCAAACCACACAGTCGTGTCCTGAGTCCTCTACAGTTTCCTCCCCTGGTCTTTGTGTACATTCATAGCCAGCGTGCATCACTAGGTCAGCTAGTTTTTTCAAGTAAATTGTTAAAAAGTACTTTTCTGTGAAATCGCTGTGAATGAATATGTGGCAGTAGCTCTGTGTGTCTCCATGAGCCTCACACTGATAATCCTACAACTGACTTGCTGGAAGATTCTGGAAGAGTCTTCATTGACTGGTTTTGTAACCAGGTTAACCTCTGATGTTCCCTCTTACTGTCACGGTTTGGCAGGGCAAACCGTGGGGATGTAGGGAAGGAGGACGCAGGCACGGAGCTCTGTGTGCTTAGCAGTGCGTTTATTTACAGTGATGGAAAACCATGACAACAAATCCCCGTGCTCTCCCGACTCCCGTGACGTGTCCTCTTCCCAGTGCTAGTGTTCCTGTCTCCACTTCTCCGTGATGAGCACCTCGTGCTCGCTGTCCTCTCGTCTCCCCGCTACACCTGGGAACATAAGAGAGAGGCAGCCGTCAAACACGCCATAATGCAGCAGACTTAAACTAGGAGCTGGTCGAGAGACTAACGTGAAGCCACGCAATGATCCAGCGTCGGAGAAAGCTCCACCACACTCTCAAGTAGCTCCTCCGACGAGGCCTGATCAGCTGCAGGTGTGTCACGGTCTTCAGGTGTGGCCAGTCACCTGCCAGGGCCACACCCACACACACACCTACATACACATACAAGCAGGGAGAACGAGGGACAGCAATACAAAATACATATATTATAATACTAGTCCATAACTGCTCAGGGTCCTGGGTGGCTCAGACCCAGGACCCTGACACTCACTCAACTTCTTCTTTATTACTCAGTCCCATGAAGGTAAATCTGGGAGGACTGTGTGTCCTCTCCAGAGGCTACACGATCCTGGCACAGCGTACATGCACAGAGGTTCAGTACCAAGAACAATTGATTAAAGCAGCTGAACACGACAGCATTGTGACTCTCTGCTTTTGCTTTGCATCAGCATAACAGTGAACAGACAGTTTAATATATCTGCAAATAACAAAGTGATCTTTTACAGTTGGATGTTTTTGTAATGCGCTGTACTCAGATGGCTCTAAATCCCACGGGTCCTGAGGACACTTGGCCTTCATCATGTAATCTGTCAGACACAGCAGTAACTAAGTAAACTTGTAACTAAACATGTTTTTTTGTTGGGTGTTTGTCTCCATACGGGAGCACAGACTGCTGTGTATTATTTCCTAAACATGCTGCACATTGGAGAATCTCTGCAGCTTCAGTAGAAGGTTTCACTCAGACAGAGTAACAGGCTGCAATAATGCTGTGCCTGCGCTGGTGAAGGTCATCCTGGCTGAGAGGAGGGCTGGAACAGCGATGGGATTATCCCAGTGCGCCACCCTGCACACTAACCCAAATCTAATCTGACTCTCTCCTCATGCACTCAGCGCTTTTCAGCCGCTGCCGTCGTCTCGTTTCACTGCCGCTGTGCAACACAGAAGAGTGTTTTAGCACATATCCAGCTCCAAGTAGCTTTTACACCTCAGTCCTGACCAGCTTTGTCCCTTTGAGGAATTCACGAACTGTTTTCACACAGAAATGTCAGATTGTAGAGCAGAGCTGGCGACGAGGAGTGTAGCAGCTTTTCAAGGGGAAAGCTGAACTTGCAGGGTATGGTTTCCCCCCACGAGCATAATCGGCTTTTGTCATGTGATATTTGAATTTGATATCTTTTTACACAGAAACTCATCAAATAAAAGCACAAAGAAAAATACTAACAGTTCGTGGAGCTGCAGAGCGCAGCAGCTTGGATTGTGGAGCTGTAAGTCCTTTAAATGATTGCTGAGCAGTCCACACAAACATCACACACACACTGTCTGGGTAACTTAATAATAAATATATTGTCTTTTGTTCATTTTTGCCTAATACCTTATTACTCTCCCATTAGAGGCCTGTTTCTCATTGATGCCGTTGCTGACCCATCACAGGCAGAAAGCCATCCAGCCGTCCTGCTTTAACATTTCTGGGTCGTAGTGCAATCACCATAACTTGTTGGGATTACGGATGTGGGCCTCTCTCTCTCAGACTTGGCCCAGGTCTCGGAGAAAACTGCGAGTCAAGCTTCAGCATCCAGAAGTCACACAGGATAATTGTTTAATTTTGCAATTCTGGATTAAACATGCCCAATCTCATTGTGCTGTGGATTTTGTGCAATGCTGGGAATAGGGAATGGAAGGGGACAGATGGGACTCGCACATGATCCCTGTTGACCTCCTCCTCCTCCTTCCCTTCCTCCCCCTCCTCCTCTTCGTCATTTCTCTCCCCCGCCCTCCTCCCCTCACACACTCTCTGCCTAATCTGACTGGGGGAGGGAGGGAGGGCACCGGGCATTCGCCACCACCTCTCCCTATTTTCTGGCAGCGCCCAATTCGGCAGCAGAGCCAAAGCACGCAGGATATGGGTGAAAAAACAACTGATTTCTCTGTGAGGCTGGACTGAGAGCAACACAGCTCTCATGTCTCATCTGCAGAGAGCCTAGTTGGACTAGATTTACCGCTAATCCAGCATAAGAGAGCACGCAGAAACAAGCTGCCGGACTGTGCATCTTTCCTTTTTTCTCGTTTTGCTGAAAAGCCCGTTAGACGTTGAGTTCTGGCCTCTTTGAGGATGTGAGGATGCCATCTTTCTAGGCACTTGGAAAAAGAAGCCGCTTGTGCCGGACGTTCATGGCCAAATGTAGGGTGGTGGTGGCTGAGGAAAAGCAGTTCACGATGTCGGCCACTCAGGGCATGAACCGCAGCGGGGTCTACAACTACTTCCTCAACATGGTGGCCTATCAGGTGAGAGCTGGTGAGCAGCAGCACAGCTGGAGTCTGTTTGAGCCTTTTTCAGTGTCAGTTTAGTTTTTAATGCATTAAACTAAAGGAATTTACTCATGAGATGATTGTGTAGACTCACTGAAGTGCTTTTATTCAATCAGTTAGATTCACTGTAGCTTTTTCCAGTTAAGAGTTTTCTGCAGCTGTATTTTTAAAAAGTAGAAGGACAGTAATGTAGAAATAATCAGTTACAGGATGCAGAAACATATTAATGCGTAAGGAGCTTTTTAATGTTGTTGCTGGTCCCAGGTCAGCATTGGACATATATTGTACAGATGCTATAGAAATGTGTAAATATTACACTGGACAATAACTATGAGCCAGCGCTGTTAAACAATAGCTTTTTAAAAAAATGCAGACTGACTGTTTGCAGTGCTGGCATCCTGCTGCAGCAGTGCACTCTCTCACTGCAGGCTGCATGGCTGGATGTTTGATTTTACTCACCAGTGACAATGGGCCTCATCGCAGTGTTGAGACGGAGCCTGAGATTGTTCATTTGCTCAGCAGTATAGAACTAAAGAAGAGTTTGTCTTCGGTTTAGTAATGTGCAACATGATGCTCTGAACATTCTGCATCATTTGCCTTTAATTTGCTCTCCATTAGTAAAAGGTGATTTCCTTTTGGATTTTGGATTTGAAGCTGTATTTGGCCTGTTTATCATAGAACCACAGACCTGTTGAAAGCGGTCGTGTTTCCATACTTCCATACTTTACTTAACGTCCAAACGCTCCCAGTGGGGGGCAGGTCTGAGGCGCAGCCAGACCAGGTTATGCTGGTGGGATATGTGCAGAATGAGGTTTTGGCATTATCAGTCTGAAATAAGCAAGAGCTTTGCTAAGAACACATCACATTAATAGCAGCTTACATTAGCTTATGGGGCTTTCATGAATATGCATTTATCCATGTTATGTGGACGTGTGCACCCACAGCATGACGGATTGTGCACTGGTAGAAACCTGGAAGGTCCCGCTTCTCTTTAGCTCTGCTTGATTTTCAGGTCACTTTCCTCCTTTTCTACACTTCATAAATGACCTTCAGGCCAGGATCAGCTGTATTTCTAGATTGTTTTTATGTAGGTTGTTTTATTTCTTGGTTTGCATGCGTGGTAGAATTTTAACCTGGATCTGTGCAACAATGAACTGTGTTCATGACAGCGCTCCTGAACCTGTGCAGCAAGAATACTGAAAGGAAAAGAGTTCATATTACTCTTATATAAGATATGTTTCAGGGAGTCCCAGTAAAGTCCAGTTGTCCCAGTTTGTGTTCGGGAGACAGAGACCCTCTCTGCTTTTGATAAAGCATATAGTTAGGGACAGGTCAGGTGACCCTGAGCCATTCGCTAGCTTTGCTGCTGTGTATGCAGGGACATTTCCCATGATTCAGTGTTTGAAAGGGGAGTTCTTCTTCCCCATAGGGGACTGTCTTATCATTGGGGTTCTTTCTTTTCTGTAAAATCTAAAGTCCTGTCAGATCCATGTTGTACAGTTGGAGCTTTATAAGTGATGGAGGCTTAAAGGCGCTCAGCATTAGATTTCAAACTGTGCACACGGGTTTCTGTGGATTCTGTAAAGCTTTAATGTTCTGCAGGATAGTTCATGTAGTTCTTTACGTTATCACACTGAGAAATGTTCTGTTGTTGAACAATTTGCCTTTTCACAAAGCAGCGAAACCCTTCCCACCACCATGTTGCTCTTCCATTAAGGTGAAGCCCGCAAACCTTAATGGATGAAAATAAAATGCAAAGGACATATTATAAGAAATATACATAAATTAAAATACATAAAGTTGACAGAGGTCCTTTTGCGATACAAAGTGAAAGGCAGATGTGGGTCAGGATTAGCACGTAGCTTTCTGAATACTTGGAAAGGTGCAGATGAGATCGTCATCATGTAGAAGTAACACGCTGAGTGACTCCTGTGTTTCTGAAATAATATTCTTACATTTGTGATTTGACAGGACAATCTGGCTCATTTATGCAAACGTCCATGAATACTCGAATGAAGACTCCGTCTGTATCTCACAAACTCCTCCACGCTTAGTCTTCACTCTGTACCTAACAGTCTGTGGTCTGACCTGAATATGCTGTGTGACCCACTCTTTTATTTGGCTGTTTTTAAATGAAAGTGATTATTCATGTTTTTGCTGGGTTTAATCTCCATGGCCCAACTTTGCTCTGTGACCAGTAATCCTGCATTATGAACCTTAAACTAGGCCACAGGGAGGACACCTGGCTGTCTGTAAGGTGGCTCAACTTATAAATCTTTTTTATAAATTATATAAAGTTTCCCTTTTGTTTATGTGTAGTTTTCTTTATTCCATCAGAAACATCTGCGCTTCTTTATTATGAAGAGTTCTGGTTTGTTCAGAATGCAAAAAAGGAGAATTTACAATATTTCAGCTTCATCTGATGCATTTATGGTTTCTCCTGCTCTGCATGCTGAGAGATGGCTTTTAGGTGTTCAGTTTACAAAGTAGTTTATTTTGTGATTATCGAGTGACTTGGAGTTATTACAGTATCTCCATGCTTCTCTTTGGGCCGTCAGACCATCAGTCAGAGTGCAGATAAAAGCACTCTGACTGATGAAGCACTGAAGAAGAAAACCTGAGTGGCAGTTCTCTGGGTGAAAGTGTGTTGCTGGTGTCAGAGGTCAGAGGGCAATGGTCAGACTGCTTTGACATTGAGGCAGCAGTAACCACCTGTTACAACCACGGCATGTAGAAGAACGTCCTTGAATGTACGATGTTAAACTTTGAAGCAAGTGGGCTGCAGCAGCAGAAGTCCACATTGGGTGGCTCTCCTGTCAGCTTTGAACAGAAAACTGCAGCTACAGTTCACACAGAAGACTGGAAGTATGCTGCCCGCTCTGATAGCATGAATTTCTGCTGTAACATTCAGATGTCAGGGTCAGAAACAACAGGACAGCATAGATCCATGCTGTGTGGCATCACTAGCTTCAGGCTGCTGGTGGTTTAATAGTGCGGGGGATATTGTCTCGGCACCCTTCGGGTCCATTAGCAGCAGCATTGTTAAAACACCACGGCCTGCCTGGGTAGTGCTGCTGACCTTTATTACCACAGTGTACCCATGGAGTAGAGGTGGTCATCTACTAATCAGAAGGTTGGGGGTTCAATCCCTGGCTGCTGGAGAAGATACTCACCTCGTTGCTCTCTGATTCATCCATCGCAGTGTGAAGGTTAGAAACCACAAAGGAAAGAGAGATAAAAGTGCTTGTGGGTGGGCGAATGAGGCAAGTCGTACAAAGTGCTTTGAATGCTCAGAGTAGAAGAGCTCTGTATACGAACCAGTCCATTTACCATTCTGTGACGGCTGCTCAGAGCAGGACAGCACACCACATCACGACGGGCTCACTGGGCTCCACAGTTAAAACCTTTATGATGTGGTGGGATGGGAGATTCAAGTCATAGGTGTGAATCCCAAAATCTGCAGCAAACAGACATATGTACGTGTTAATAGATACATATATTGTAATATAGACCAAAATCTATCTTAGAATTATAGAATCCTAATAAAGCACATATTTCTTCTTTAAGATTGAAAGTAATCTGCAAAAATAGAAAAGGTAGCACCAACAAACAGAAACTGTTCCCCACAAAAATGACCAGAGCAACATCACTGGCTGACTGATTTGCAGCCATGTGAGCAGTCAGTGCATAATGGAAACCCATTCTTCAGCTGGGAGGGATATCAGGAGATATACGCTCCATTTAATCGTCTTTCATCAAATCATTTTTCAGCCACTGAACAAGATTAAACATCTATTTTGATGCAGTCTTCCCCTCAATGAGAAGATGTTGGATAATCTTCTCTGCATTATGTATCAGATTAAGACGTGCACGTGATGAGTGATAATACATCTGGATTTACTCCTTCAGTATTTAGTGCATGTGTTCATAAATCATATAGTGCAGTTCCAGTGCCTGTAAATATGCACACAGTTCACAAAGCAAAGCAGAGAAATACAATGACATCTACAATATGAAACTACACAGTTACTACAGACAGACTGCAGAGGCTGCTGAAGCACATAAGCAGATGAGCCTGCAGGTTTCTCCTCTAGGTTTAGTTCAGGATCAGTGGCTTACATTCAGTCACCCACAGCTCTGATTGATGAGAATCAGAACCAGCCAGATGCCAGTGGACTCATTAATCTGCCATCAGTGTGAGACTGGGACTTTTAAATTCTTCAGACAGCTTTGCTTTTAATACTTGGATTGTGCAGATGCAGTGTTTATGATTTTCAATCCTCCGGGTCCCTGTACCAGCAGCACACATTGTCCTGTAGAGGTCTGCTGCTCACCAAAAGCTCTCCAGAGATGTGGAACAGCATCTGTGGAGACCAGAAAGTCCTCATCCATGCATCGATAGTAAACTCTGCTTAACTTAAACTTAACGATACAGCACGATTCAACACTGCAGTGCCCACTACAGAAAGTCTTCAACTTTCAATGAGTACTAAAGCAGTTTGAAACTACTCCAAATACCCGTAAAGTAATTTAGAGCTTAAGGATCAAGAGTTCTCCTGTTGTTGAAAGGCAACAAATTTATGGAGCTCATAGTAGTTCATGATTTTCATTTTTCAGCACTCTGGACTGAATATCAGTGCACATCATTTCTACTCTGCTGTCTGACCTCATGCATCACCCACGACCGTCAGATGCTCTTTTGACTCAAGAGATGCTGTGTGCCAGAAATGACCACATGCCAAAGATTTTATTTTTCTAACTTTATCTCCACTTGTTGCAGCACGCAGTGTAGTTTTTACTAACATATTACACGTTTCAAATCAAGTGAAGTGGGATTTTGGTGAAATACTGTTCACATCTTCTCAGCTGTCCCTGTGTGTGACAGGTGTAACAGAAATATGTCCGTGTGCTGTTCGGATGCTGAGCTGCCTCGCTCTTCTCCTCCTCAGATATGCTGCTGCTGTGGGCCGGCTCCCTGCTCGCTCTGCTGTGCCTTCTGCCCTCCGGTCAAATCCTCCACCAGCACGCGGGTCATGTACACGCTTTTTCACATAATGAGTTGTGCGGTCTCCTGCCTCATGCTGTCCCGCACGGTCTCCGAGCTCGTCAGGGAAAATGTGAGTGTTTGCTCAGTTGTTCAATATGTTACCGGTGCGCTTTATACAGTGCAGCTATTCTGACTTCATACACAAACTCCACAGTCATGAGTGAATTCAAACCCCAATGAACAATGTGAGAAACATTAAATAAAATCATGCAGAATAATAACTACTAAACATTATTATTCTGTACGTAGTTCTGCAAATAACTGCTGCAGGTAAGAGTTTCAAGAACAAAAGAATAAATAAACCAAATTATTTCTCTTATATTGCAGAGCTGTGTGAATTTAATGTGTAGATGAAAATACACTGAATGGTCAGTCAGTGTGGATAAGCACCATTCTGTTTCCATCTCTGATGTCATCATTAATGTGACGTGTCACTTCAGGTGCCTTTCTTCAACGTGGTGTGTGACCAGGCGCACGGCGGGGGCCACTGTGAGATGTTGGTGGGCTACTCTGCGGTCTATCGAGTCTGCTTCGGCACTTCCTCTTTCTACCTGATGATGGCGATGTTCCTCATTGACGTGAAGTCCAGTCAGGACTTCAGAGCACTCATACACAACGGGTCAGTGTGAAGTGTTACACATGAGCCTTTTTCCACATTTCAGCACCAACATGTTACAATGAGTGACAAGAAGATACACGTACAGACTGTTAGAGGTTGATTGATTGGTAGTTCACCAATCAATCAATCAATCAATCAATCAATCAATCAATCAATCAATCAATCAATCAATCAATCAATCAATCAATCAATCAGTGTAATGCAGGTATGTTAACTGCAGTTGAAGGGCTGCTTCTAGCTATTTGTAGGAGTCTTCCCAATCTGGGCCTAAAAGTAAAATACCGTAGGTGTGTCCAAACAACCCTACACTTTACAGAAGTGTAAAATATAAATAATCAATTTCAACAATAAAAATCTAGTCTGACCTTCAGCATTTGGGTTTTCAGGGCTCAATATGCATCTAAATGGAAAGTCCTTCAGCCTGATACTCAAATATTTGTAGGCTGATCGATTAAGTCTACTCAGAGGGTTGAAACTAATATGTGAGTCTGACATCTGGCAAACATTTATTATCAGTCTCTTAGCTGAGAGCTAGGTTTGACTTCAGAGCCAAAGCATGGCATCATCTGCATACGGGTGCATGTTAGCTGTAAACATATTCGTCTCAACATAATTAGTAAAAACTGAAAATAAAACAGGGCCTAAAATTGAATCTGACTCCTGCCTGTCTGTAAAACAATAACAACATCATTTTCTCTGCCTAAGAGCAGGTCACAGCCAACAACATCAGATGCTTAACCAGTCTGGACTGGATTTAAAGTTTCCTGTCAAAGTGGTCAAAAATGCTGGTTTTTACTGGCAAAGCTGCTGTGTTTATACTATGAGGCAGTCCAAGGCCAAAATTAGTTTATTTCAGACTCATGAGGAGAACGTTTGGATATCAGGTGTTTAAATCTGAAAGGTCACTGCTGTTTAATAAGTGGAGAACATGGGTTTGTTTCCAGATTTCAGGGATGATATTAATCTGGAGGAGCCTGACCAGTTTTTACAAACCATAAAGTTATTTCACACAGTTTTTGGTTTACTACATAAAACATGTTCATTCATAGTTTTGATGCCTTCAGTGAGACTCTATGATGTAAACAGTCGTGACCATAAAGAAAAAACAGTAAATGAGAAGGTGTGTCCAAACGTTTAAATGGTAGTGTATGCGTATTTTATACATATTATTCTATCTATTTACACTATACATAATACATACATCTCTATATACATATTAATATAAATACACACTATAGGAATATGTCCTAACTACCTACAGACAGCAGGTTAGAAATGAGAAATTAAGCATCTTGTGAAGGTTGTGAGCAGGGACAGAAGATGATGTGTCATGTGACCTGTGCAGGTCTTGTAAAGAAGGCAGGTTGGAGTCAATCATGTTTCAGTTAAAAATACTCAAGAAAATATTCAGTTTTTACATTTTTTAATGTTTTCTTATTCACATTGACAATGAAAAGCATAACGCAGGATATTATTGTAACACTGTTATGCAAGTGCAGCAGATCTTACCTAAATGTGCACCGCCTGCTTTTATGTGATTTCCTTGAATATTTAAATGAGACTTTAGGAGTGTTTCCTTTAAATACTCCAGTCTGTTTTCAGCGTACCTACTGAGAGCCGCTGCTCTAATTAAAGCTCTTTGTTGTTGCACTTTCCATTGCAGTGCAGTCGATTATAGCTGTGACGTAGCTCGGATTAGGATTTGACAGACTGGATTGCTGCTTCTGTCTGGTATAAATAAACTCACAGGAGTCTTAGCAGTAGCACAGTGAAAGGTTACAGCTCTTACAGTGACCTGCAGAGCACCGAGTACCCTCGTTCTTAAAGACCAGACGCAGACACATAAACAGTGTTTGCACGGAGGAAAAACTTACTGCTCAGCAACGTGCGCCTCCCTCTTTGGGAGTCTTGTTGAATAAAGTATTTATCTGAATGTATGAGGCCACTAAAGTCAGTACAATGAATTTCATTTCTAAGGAAACGTGAGCAGCACACAAGCATTTTAAAATCCTGCACAGAGACATTCAGTTTGTAGCTGGAAGAAAATCCAATAACATAAAACATGTAATGTTCATGTTGGTAGCAGATGCTGTAAATCTTTACAACAGCAGCTTGTTTATGCTGATTCTGATTATTAGTTCAAAAACACACCACAGTGAATATATTTTCATTCCACATCAGATGAATAAAGTAAGTTTGCCCAAACAAGCAGGTTTGGAGCTCAGACGTCTGCAAAAGTTTTTCAGATGCTGCTGTTTCTTTTCTTAGTATCAGAAATGAGTGGGTTTGTAGGTTCAATAGAGAAGTAATACAGCACTTGTAAATGAGTAGAAATTACAAAATTGTTGGAAAAAAGCTTTTATATTGAAGGTTTTAAAAACCCCAAAAACTAACAGTTCCTTTTTTCTTTCTTTTTTCAGCTTCTGGTTCCTTAAGTTCATCACACTGCTGGGAATGTGCACTGCTGCCTTCTTCATCCCAACAGAGTCCTTCCTACATGGTGAGAAACTTTTCTATCAGGCTTTTCATTGGAAACAAATCCATCCTGAGAGCAGATATGACCTTCCTTCTAAACCCTTCTAGGGGGCAGCAGAGATCTGCTCCTGAGCACTAACGAAGCCCTGCAGGGGCCATAAATCTCTGCAGCTCGCTTTCACTTTGTTTGGGGACAATAAATATGCTGAAACAAGTTTGAGATCACAGCCAGTTTATTATATACAGGTTGTCTTGTTTTTCCTTTCCTGTTATCTGCTTCCGCTGTCATCTTGAAATAAATCACTGGATCATGGCGCTTCTCTCTCTCTTCTCTGCCTCAGCTTGGCATTATGTTGGTGTGGTGGGAGGATTCGCCTTCATCTTGATTCAGCTCATCCTCATCACAGCGTTTGCACATACCTGGAACAAGAACTGGTAAGACTAAGACTGTCCTACAGAATCACCTAGTGTGTGATTTTATGTTGTGAAATGAACAAGAGGAACTCGTAGCTGTGTGGAATCACTCGTTTTACAATCATCCAAAACAAGGACACACTTACTCCGTCTGTGGGGATCTTGATGGTGATAAAAAGTATATCATTAACTTTGTGTTGCTTGTGTTTTGCTGACATCATAATGCGTCTTTGCACTATGAAGCTTTATGAAAAAATGATTCATGACCTGGAGCACATGCAGCACCTTTGGGATGCCTCGGTGCTGGACGAGAGCGAATCCCTGCAGTCCGATTAAACATCTGGTGGAAAGACTGAATCCAGAGGAGGAGCGCCACATGGTGTTGGAATGACATGTTTTCATTGTTTCACAGTGAACACATATTTTTGGTTTTCAGCATAACACAAGTCCTTCACAAAATACCAATGAAACAATACAATCACATCTATTTATTTCTGTAATCTGCATATTTACGTGAGAAATGGAAACATTTTGGATAAAGCTTATAAATTTGGTGATGTGCAGCATATACTGCTTTATCATCAATGTGCATCATTTCCAAACTGAACATAGTGTTGTGTTATTTAAGACAAACCACTGCACTCATATACAGTTGGACTTGTCAGACCTGTAGCATCCATCTCTTCTTATGTCCGGTTTCTGGGTCCTTTGCAGCTTCTTCCAGCCTCGTGTGAAGCCAGTGCTGATGATTCATTTCTGTCCTGCAGAATAACTGAAATCAGACTGATTCAGCACCAGCTAAGTAAAACAGAGCGCTGCTTCTGTTTTATTTGCTTTTTCTGCGGGTGAAACTTGTGACAAACAGCAACCATACGTCTGTCTTCAGACGTCTGGAGTAGTTGAAACCAAAAGTATTCAGTTTGCTGTCGTCAAAGAAAATCATCCAGACCTCAAATATTCAGGAAAAGAAGGACGTGTTCATGAATTTTGAACAGTTTCCGAGTGACCGGAGAACCGACGTACTAAGAAATAATAATTCTGTTGGCTCTTCTATCCTCTCTGCATCCTTTCTGTCATGTCCTCATTTATCCGTCCAGACGTATCCCAGATGTTATTTACTGTATCCAGCTGTTGCGGCTGCCTTTGTCATCAGGCTCAGCAACCTCTGAACTCTGATGAGTTGTAGCCACGACAGCTAAGAGGATTTATTCATTCAGGCCTTTTCTGAGGCCACTGCAGACAGGCAGAAAAGTCTCTTTCTCTCTTTACAATGACGTGGAGTTTTCATTCACCACTGTCAGAAACATTACCAAATATTCTTTGGTTCACAGCTGCAGCACCTGGCAGATTTCTCTTTGCATCATCAAGCTGACTCCAGTGTTATTCTCACTGTCCTCTCACTCCTTGACCTCACCACTGTGAGTCCTAAATACCCGACTGACTCAGTGACTGTGTGAGATATTGGACCAGTGCCCTCACTCATTTCAAATCCCATCTTAATAACAATAACAGTCACACATTTGATTTATAGGTGCCTGTATAAAAACCCCAAGGTCACCTTGTGTTGGTACAGCAAATTAAAAACATGTACACAAGTAAACGAGAATCAAATAAACACATAAAACTACACAAACTAATGAAGGTAACGACAGACTGAGACCGTGTTATAATGAAGGCTCTGAAACCTTTTCCATAGAAAATCACATTCACTTCTAAACAGAACTTTAGGTTTACTCTCAGCTACATGCTAAACATGCTAAACATCTTCATGTCAATATTCAGAGTAGGCTGTATACATGCATTCTGTCTTCCAGTTGTTTTCCAGTTGTGTGAGTTTAAATCTCCATAAGAAGAGATTGAACCACTAACCGCAGGGTTCTACCAGAAGCCCATGAGGATGGCAAGGAGAGCAAACATCACTGTACATTTCATTTATCCACAGTTCATGTATATGATGCAGATGTGCAGACTAAGAGATTCATCTTTAATGTTTATGACGGTCCCAGCTGGTGTTATTAATGGCTCAAAGCCCAGCTCTGCTGTGGTAAGCTTACAGTTCAGGTGTGTTCAGTCAAAACAACACAGATCTGTTGTTTTTAGTGTTAACAGGTGAAACAACAGGGCTGGAATAAACTCTCAGTTAAAAATGAAGCCTGATGTAATAATTGGATGCCACTTTCACACCAGCTTCCTTGTCTCGCCCAACTCAAAGTGGAATAATCACTCGTGTAGTGGAACACCGTCACACTTGAATATGAGTCGAGCTCTGACGATCGTCTGTCCTTTCAGGTTGACTGGAGCAGCAGAAAACAAGCGCTGGTACCTGGCAGTGATGTGCGCCACCCTGTTCTTCTACACCATTGCCACTATGGCCTTCACCTTCATGTACAAGTACTACACCCACCCCATTGCCTGCCACTTCAACAAAGTCCTGCTGTGGATCAACCTGGGACTCTGTGGTCTCATGTCCTTCATTGCCGTCACACCGTGTGTGAAACAGAGTGAGTCGATGAAACGCGCTCACGGCAACAAATCTCCAAATAACACTTAGTCCACATCCAGCTGTGCAAACATACACCTGTTGAGCAGAGAGCTGATGTAAGCTAACATTATCTGCTTCTCCCGTTAAACCAGACGTGCTTTGTCTACACATGTCTGGGCTTCAGGATTAAACACAGGCCTGTACTTTCAGACAAGTACAGGGAATGGTATTGGTACTTTACTTGAGTATTTACATTTTGTGAGAGTTTATGGACTCTAGGAATACACATCAAGACTTTTAACTCCACTGCATTTATGACACAGCGTGAGGTACTGTAGTGTGCATGTGTACTGTGCAAATCTGTAGTCGGGTAAAAAATCTTTATATTCTATATTTATGAAAATATTTATAAAAGAAAAAAAGAGGAAAAATAGACACTATATGGAGGACAGCCACATCCTGTTCATTGTGCTGGGACAGCAGTAGCATTGCCAGGTTTGATGGTTCTTTATAGCTGTTTGAAGTGCTGAGCTGAAGGTTTCTTCCTCGAGATGAAAAATAATCATGGCCAGACTTTTCAGGACTCCCCTTTGAGAACTTTTGTACCACCCTCTGTCTTTCTCTCTGTCTACAGAACAGCCTCGGTCTGGGCTCCTTCAGGCCTCCATCATCAGCTGTTATGTCATGTACCTCACGTTCTCTGCGCTGTCCAGCCGTCCACCAGAGAAAGGTAAATAATCAAACGCAGAGCAGAAACGCAGAGATCGCTCGGCTGAGACACTGACACAGAAACGTGGAGTTTCCCCTTACATGCCGATTAAAAGAGAAACATGTGCAACAAGTTCCCACACATGCACCCGGATCTCTTCATGCTTTTTTCTTCAGAGCTGCGATCGATCAATGTTGTTGGATTAAATGACACCTGTGTAACATGATGAGGGTTATAAGGGTTGACTTCCTGCAGCGTTTCTCTGCATAACTGTGATGTAGGGATTGAAACAATGCACAAATTTAAAAGCTGAAAGTGTAACAATCACAGAGGAAGATAACCCAAATGCAGGACAAAGACAGGAAGTGCAAGATTCAGTACAAATAATCCATCTTCAAAATAAAAAAAGGAAGTAACTAAGACAGAGTAATGTACAGAGACATGGAGGCAGACGAGGCCTGACAGCTAAGGTAAAGCTTAGTCCAACTATTATCTTGCCCTATACCAGGATGTAACCCTAACACATACACATACTCCTCTATAATTTGCCTTTCCTTTTTCCCAGTGACTCACCTGTTGGCTCCAGGTAAAACAAAGACCCTTCACATAATGGAGACATTAGAGCAGCAGCTTATCACACGACCCAAGTCTTATCCAGGCTTTACATCTAAATGTGTCTAAATCATACATGGATGCTTTGACAATACTGGCTGGCTGGTAGAGTCGTTATACTTCCAAACACAGGATGAACAGCAAAGTGCAGGGCGATGTAAAACAGGCGGCAGGAACCAAGGAACCAAAGTACCAGTGCATCCCTCATTAAGTGTAGCAGTTTGATGTTTTTAGTCCATTTTTGCTACTTCTGGACTCGTTTGGTTAAATCCAGTGTGTTTTTAGTCAAAGGTAAAACATCAATAAAGTCAACATGGGTTCATGATTTGAATCTAAATAGCTGTTATTTTACACAAACATTGGAGAAATCTACTTTGAAATTTGTTTGTGTTGCTATTTTATGCTCTTATTCCATAAAAGCCATAAAGTTGCATCATAACTTCAACAGACTGCATGATGTCACCCACGGTTTAAGAACTCCAGTCTTTGAAGTCTAAATTTTAGCGTTAATGTCATCGCCACCTTGTTTTTAGGTGCCAGAAATGAGAATTTATTCAACAAGAGGGTGTAGTTCAACCCTGACAGGTGATGCTAACAAGCCTGCGAGGGAAGTGTTTATTGATTGTATGATCGGAGAGCAAGGTTTGTGGACATGCTGTCCCAGAGAGCCTTCAGTTAGCAGCATGATTGTCTACAGTCCATATTAGCTGCACTGACGCTTAGCAAACACATAGGGGCTATAGCTGCCTATAGCTGTGAAACCAGTGAGTTATTCAAAACTTTACTCTCTGTACAATTATCACAAAGTATAAAGGCAAAGGCATGTTTTCATGCTGAGGCTCTGTTGCAGCCACCTTTGAGTCATCGTCTGAAGAACCGCCATTGTTGGTGCTTTGCCATAATCTGGCATACACTTGCAGTCCTGGATGGACTCTCGCTACTTTCTGTTGCCGTTTAAACACATTAAATGTCAGAACTCTAATAGAATAAAACATTTGAAATAGATCTCTAAAAAGCCTTAGTGGGGATCAAGAAATCTAGTATATAAATCAAGTATATTAAGTGCAGTATGACTAAACACTGTGGTAACCCCAACCCTCACTGAAGGCCCAGCAGAAACGTTCCACATCTGTTTTCTAACTGAAGATTTAAGGTCACTCAGCAGACTGTGAGCTGTGTCATGTTTGAAAATGTTCTCTGTAATCGGCTGTTATGCACACGGACACACTATAGGTGTGTTTGTGTGTGTAGGAGAGGTGTGTGAGAGCTCGGAGGCACTCGGGCAGCTCGGGACGTTGCAGCAACATGTTGAGAAAATATGCACTCTGAGTTTGTTATAAAAACAGCTTTTCAACACAGACTGGGAACCACACACAGACACACACACATCCTTACACACTGTAATAGTTAATACTCACTTACTGTGGCTGAGTTTCCTTTAATTCATGGATTCTTCACCTGTCATGGAAACGTCCCCAGAAGGGAAGTGTGTGTGTGTGTGTGGGGGGGGGTCTTGTTACTCTCTTCTTCGGTCTTTGTTTGAGTTGTGTGTTCCCGGAAGGCTTATTCTGCTCTATGAGCTCACCGTGACACACACAAAGTAATGTTTCTGAGAGAAAGAATTAGTGACTGAAAAGACACAACTCAGAGCGGGAGACATGCTCTCGCTGCTTTGGCGACTCCTGATCTGAGTGCACTCGTTTGTCTGTCTTTGTGGGGCCCAGGTCTGGAGTTCACACCTCCAGCAGTGTTAGAGAGACTTGACATCAGTAAGAGTAGAAACATCTATGCATTTGACATTTTGTACAACGTCAGTGATGAGAAGCAGCTTAAAGTGTGGACAGTGTTCACATATGAAAGCTTCAGCAGAGATTATATACAGCAGCTATGACACAGTGTTTGTCCTGCATGTGGCACCTTGGCCCTGTTTTGTTGTTGCATTAATAAAAACCAAGACTGCAGCAGGAAGTATGAGACATTTATTTGTTTCATTTGCTCAGCTGACAATGTTGAACAGAAGAAAAGAGAATGAATTTAGTTAGAAAGCTGTTACTCACACGGACTTTGTTACCATTGTCAGTGTTTCTATCTGACCATACAAACAGTGATTTATAAAAAACACAAATGCAACAAGAGAATAAACCTTTGTTTAAATCTATAAACC
Source organism: Pelmatolapia mariae (assembly GCF_036321145.2). Taxonomy (NCBI): domain Eukaryota; kingdom Metazoa; phylum Chordata; class Actinopteri; order Cichliformes; family Cichlidae; genus Pelmatolapia; species Pelmatolapia mariae. The sequence continues at coordinate 790,331 of NC_086227.1, forward strand.
GAACTTTGGCAAGACCCTTACTAACACTATGAATACACCAGTAAAAATGATAATAACCACACAACAAAAACAATAAAAAAGAGTAGAAGTAAAACTGTTAAAAGCTTTAAAAAATGTTACATTTAAAGTAAAATAGTAAAAACAAACATAACAACTGGCACAGATAAACAGGAATGTCTTTGGTTTTATTTATTCTGATAATGTTGATAATGTTAAAGCACCATATAATGTGATTTATTACACTGTTTCAGCAGCTTGGAGGTAAAAGCAGGTTTAGGGTATCGAGGACGTACTGAACAGAGCGTGCAGAGACTTTGAAACAAGCGTTAAAGTTTAACAACCTTTTGAAACTAAATGGAAACTAATGCAAGAACCAACAACAGTCTCTGTGAAGCTTATTTTGGTCACAGTAACGTTGTTTTCAGCTCTGCCCCACCTGAGTGTAATCGTTCAGGTAGAAATATGGTTCAGAAATTTTATGCCAGGCAACCAAAATGTCAGTTTCTGAATTTTGGTCAGCGTTGCTGTTAGTGTTAGCGGCATCACTCCTGGGAAAGAGGGTGTCGGTACTAACGGCATCAGTTTCACTGTTATTGGGATTAGACTCGTCATTACTGTTAGAATTAATGGAATTGTTGCCATGGTGATGTTCTGTTTGCAGCTCAGCTTTTCGAATGCGATTCAAGTATCCTTCACAGAGTTTCTTTACTTTTTCTTCTGCTATATTTTTGAGCTCCTCTTTCAAGTGGTTGCTCACCTCCTCTGAAAGAAGTTCTTCGTACACCCATCTGTAGTATGACGGGCACCCCGAGGACTTGATGTTCTTGTTGAACCGTCTCATAACACAAATGGGTTTCCAAAATTCGTAGATATTCCAAATAATGAAAAGCACACTCAAAACAACAAAGCCAATGTCCTAAAAGGGAAAACAGGAAAATGTTAAAACTTATTTATCTGTATGTAACATGAAATGCACAACTGCCAAAGATATCTGTGAATATATATCTAAATCTATATAAATACATCTGTATGGTAGAGCTGTTAGAGAAAGGCATTTTATTTTATTTACTTACCACTGACTCATTCTTATATGTAGCTTTGGTGTGCTTTTCCTCATTTGTCAGATTCTCCTTACAAGCGATTCCTCTGTGGTTTCTACCAATGTTTGTTATCAGACAGATGTACCAGTCACCCTCCAGCAGAACAGCGCCTGCCCAAATGCCAGTCAGAAAGAGATATTTGGCCAAAAAAAAGCCAAAAAGCTGCATGTAATTACCACAACTACAATGGCGCTGATAATAAATTGTCTTTTTGTAGAAAGACTCAATTAAGGTGACTAAACAACTGAGGATTAAAGGTGGGAGAGCCATGAAGACTGCACCAGTTATATGTGAATCTGGATCGCAGGAACAAACATAGTCCATGTCTAATAAGTACTGAAGGATGAAGAAAGTGACTATGAGCAGGATAATGCTCACAGCCTTAGTTAAGGATGAAAAAAGTTTTTGAAGAAGCTCGACATGGTGAGTCATGCTTGCTGAAAAATGTAAGTCAAAAACTCTTGATGTAGAAGAACAGTTCAGCTTTGCGTACTGCTAACGTGAGAGTGTTTTTCAGACGATAACAGAGGGATTTTATTGTGTCTGTGTCGGTTTTTAGGTGGGTGGGTTACAACTCGCACTTTTATACTTTCACTTTTGATATCTGTAGTCTATGAAAACATAATATATTCTATGTTTTACACAGAATGCAGATAGTTTCATGTCATTATTTAGTAATATAATTTAAACCCAAGAATACTTTTCATCACTGCCTCTGCAAATTTGAACCATTGGGTCTGTTATGAAAGCACATGGCAGCTAGTCTATGTGTCTCTGCTGAATCCAGAGAGAGGGATTTCTATTAACTGCCTACCCTTCCTATTCATTGTTGTAAGTGTATGACAAAATAATTAAGCATTCATTTCTAAGTTTGATAAACTTAGAGAGACTCCATTCGCACGACTAACATGCTGAGGATAAAAGGAGGCACAGCCATGAAAACTGCATCATTTACATGTAAACCCGGACTGCATGAGCAAAAATAATCCATGTCAAATACGTATTGCACAACGAGGAAGAGGGTTATGAGCAGGATGATGCTCACGGCTTTTGATAAGAGTGAACTAAAATTTTGCAGAATTTCCACGTGGTGTGCCATGACAGCTGCAAAATATTACAGCAAAACTCTCAAAGCAGTTTCATCAAATTCTTTCTTGCAGCTTTGCTTTCTGCTAAAACCACAGGAAATATTCTGCATTTAGCGCCTGTGAGAACACTGCTGAACAGCGTTCTCAGAGGCCCGCTGCTACAACGTGCCAGCCCTCTACCCCAGCATGGGGGTCTAGTCCTTCTTTCGTTGGTGAGCTACTCCCCCCTCTCAGAACACACAGTGCAGATTGGCAGAAGTCATTTTTTACGGTTTTATTTAAACCGCAGTTTAAACATCAAAGTGTGTGAAAGCGAGAGCGGGAACCACAGGTTATGAAAACAAGCTGGGACAGGTGCCAACAGGTTCTGCTTCATTTCTTAGTTACTCTGATTTGGATACAACAACACCTTAGACTCAGACAAAGAGAACTGTAATAACTGCAAACCGTCCTTTTTACTGTTCAACAATAACAAAACAAAACATTTACTTTACATAAATAATTCTCCTAACAGATCAAACATCTGGCCACATAATTTGTGGAACAATTTATAACAAAATTATTTTAAATACACAAAATGACATCACCATATGGCACGGTGTTTTAATTCCTGTGCATAAATATGCTTATTTATTCTTGATATTGCTGCAGTTACTTAATGTCACCAGATTGGTCATGTGATCCTCTGGACAAATGAGAGTTTAGAGAAGAAAAGTTTTGTGAAGGCCGGCTAACAGCAGCTAACAACAGAAAAGCTGAAGATGTTCAGCAAATGAGCGTCACCGACTCCTCGACTTCATCATTGTTGTGAGCAAGAGTGAGCAGATGTGCACAGCTGAGGTAAACAGCAGCCTGACAGGCTACACTGCAGATCAACGCTGGCCAGGGTTCTTGGTCCTACAGCGGCCACCGTAGCTAAGGATTAGAATTAGAATAGAATTCATGTCTATTGTCATTGCACACGTCACAAATACAAGGCAACGAAATGCAGTTTGCATCCATCCACAAACTGCTTTAGCAATAATATAGATATATTACAGAATATGGATCTATTATAGGTATGGTACAATGTACACGGTATGAAGGTATGTTATGAATATACTATAACTATAAGTATGTACAGGCTACAGCTGTAGTGAGTGTACAGGCTATGTTAGGTTATACATATGGTTAAAAATATGGAAACTATACAGATTTTAGATACACAATTGCAAGTATTAATAAGCAGTTATATACAGTTGTAAACAGTTGTAGAATTATAATTATCGTATTTTACAGCATGATTGTCTGTACAGCATTTACAGTAGTGCAGTTAAGCTAAGTGAAATATGTGGATAATTTCTACAGAGGTTATATAAAGTGCTAGTGGCTGTGAGTGGTGGTTCAGTCCATGTTATTATTGTGTTTATTTAAAATCAGTACACAATAGATCGAGTCTTTGAAAAGATGTCATATTTTAATATTTAGTCAGTCACTGTGCTCACTGTGTTGGAGGAACTGTGACCGTATCATTTCCTCAGGGATTAATAAAGTATTCTGATCATAAAGATTTAACCACATTTTTTTGCTAAAACAGACTCTCTTATTTATTGTTTTTGAATATAAATTGTGATATTGCCACTATAAACTTATTTAAACTGACAGTAACAACAATAAAGACAACTAACACTGACACCTGAAAACAACAACAACACTTGGACATAACACAAAGCCCAGTTTCATCTTCTGAAACTGTCAGTGTTCAGCCATTCATACATTATATAAACCAGCGTTTGAGTTTCCTGGTGTGATGCGATGGTAAAACTTAGCATGCTGTGTTATGTTTGTGTCAGTTGTGTACCAGGGCATGAACATGACCGTCTGTTACCCCAGCGTGGGACAAGATGGCATCCAGAAAGAAGGCAACGCTGTGGCCATAATTGGAGCTGCCATCATGTACTGCTGTGTGCTCTTTGCATGGTGAGTAAACTCTTCATCTTTAGACAGAGTGCGTATCTGCATGATACAAAGAAGTGACTGAAAATGTCCTGTAAGCGTGCATTGCATTTTACATCACAGCCACATATCTGTGCTGGGCCAACAAACGTGTTGATGTCTAATTTCCCTCCAGTAATGAAGCTTCCTACCTGGCAGAGGTGTTCGGGCCATTTTGGATGATCAAAGTTTACCGCTATGAGTTCCAGAAAGCTACATGCTGCTTCTGCTGCCCTGAAGAAGAAGAAGGTGTGTACTAAAACACTTAACCTGGTTTCATTTGGTCCTTATGCTACATTTGACCATTTAAAAACTCTTCTTGCAACTAAATTAACTCCCTTAAAACTGAGGATTTAAAGGTAAGAGGTTGGTATCAACTTGTGTCAGTCTTTAACAAGAAGTGTGCAAATTTAAACTCTATGTTGAAGCACTTGCAGTTCTTCTAAAGACCAGCTCGATCCAGGATCAACAACAGCACCAGCAGACTTCTGAAACTGACACCTGACGTTGTCCCGCTGATGGGCTCTGGAGATTTATTGAGTTTAAATACAAAAGCTGCAACCATTGTTAGCCAATCCTTACACTTGATGACACAAATGTTACAGCTGAATCATGTTTTCCACTTGTTTACTAAATGCAGATTATGGTAGGCCAGGTGGTTCTTTGCCATGTTTGAACCATGCTCACTGTGACTCAGTGCTCTCTCTTATAAATGATTTTGTGTGCAGAAGAAAAAAACACCTTTGCTGTTGTGTAATCCTAACTATGCCTCACAGTTGATGCTACAGTGATGGTTCTGCAGTAACCAGCATACCACTTGTAATCTTCCAGCTGAAGAAGACTTTGCGATTGATGACGAGAACAAAGGCTGTCAGAAGGTTATTCACAACGAGACGCAGAGGGTGGCTTACAGCTACTTCTTCTTTCATTTTGTCTTCTTCCTGGCCTCGCTGTACGTCATGATGACCCTCACTAACTGGTTCAGGTTAGTAAGTGACAGTTCTAGACATTGTTCTCATACATATATATTTTACATTTCTGAGATGTTTCTTTTGTAATCTGTGCCGTCTTCTCCCCAGTTACGAGTCAGCAGTGCTGGAGACCACTTTCACCCACGGCAGCTGGTCTACCTTCTGGGTGAAGATGTCGTCCTGCTGGGCCTGTGTGATCCTCTACCTCTGGCTCCTGCTGGGCCCTTTGTGCAGCTGTCAGAACGAATCCAGACCTCGCCGCTCGCGCATCAAACGCCGCTCGACGTCATCCCGCCATGTCACCGTCAGTGTCTGACACTCAGGAAGTAGCCTGGCAGGAGGGAAGTCGACATCTTTCAGAGTGGACAAGAGGTCAGGTGTCGGAGGGCCTCCCCGTGTTGCCCAGCAGGAGGAAATTTCGAGGCGTGGAGGTCACTGGGGTCAGGGGTCAAAGACTCACGGTGTTGTGAGAGAAACCCACGGGTGGTGCCCCTGCTGACATGTGAAGAACTGGGCACAGGCCTGATGTCACAGGCCTGACACCCTAAACCACTAACAAAGACGTAACTGTGGTTTAGAAGCACATTACAATATGAATTGCCAAAGGGATCAGAAGTGAACTCTCACTCAGTATACTGGGAATCGCAGTAAGAGGGTAGGTGTAAAGATTTTGAATGTTTAATTTTAGTATTTTTATTATTTTTGCAGTATGTAGACACTTAAAATTGTAACAGAGAACACTGTTTATGTATTTGCTAGATTACTATTTCAGAGGCGCATGTCCCTAACATTTAAAACTTTTTCATGTATATCAAATAAAGAATTTGCCCTAAAGCACAGAGCCTTTTTAGCCCTCTGACAAATAATTGAGGGTTATGGAGCATGAACAAATCTTTCAAATCCTGCAAAAACACAAACAGTTTAAAAACTACCTATAAAGCAACACGTTTTCCTACCGACACATTTACAGTTCAATCTGTGCAGTAACTTTGAATCTTTTTGTACATCTAAACTCTCTCCTCCGCATACAACTGCAAACCTGAAAAAAAGGTCACATTACACATAACTACACTTGACCCACTCATCTTTCATCTAAAATAATGTTATAATTTAGTTTTAATGTTTTCATGCATACATACAAACAAGCATAATCCAGTCATCTTGAAAGAAAGAAAAATGCACGAGACTGGCTCCATAAAAAACAACAGACCCATGTGAAAATCTTCAAATTTACATCATTAATAACTAACCTTTTATCTTTTATTATCCAATTTTTAATTAAAATTTACATTTTATTAAACCTTGATCTCTCCTAATTCCGCTCAGTGAAGTAGACCTGGCTCCTTGCTAACAAAGTTTGCTAGCATTAGTTGATAACTTAGGATGTAGATAGTGATGGTGGAGACACCAAACGTAACTTTCGATACACGCCTTTTACGCTCATAAAAGTAGACGTCCATGTCTGAGAGTGAAAACGATGTAGACGCTCCACAAACATGCCTCGATGTCTTTAGTGGTCGGTGCAGGGCGTAACTGCTATAGCAGTAGCATAGCAGTAATCAGCTCCTTCATTGTGAGGCCAGTTACCACTTCCTGATGTGTGTGGTTGCCAGTCCAACATGAGGGATTCTCCTGTCTCGGTTCACCAGATGGTAGCTGCAAACACACCCTAAAAAACCCGTTCTTTTTAGCTTAACATCTTGATTAGAAATCGCTAACGCATTAGCCTAGCCTAGCTTTTCCCCATGCTGCAAGTTGTAAAGGTAAGCTAAAGCCAGTAAACTTCTGGCTTTAGTTTGTTAATGCACAGACACAAAAGTGTTGGTGATCTTCTCAATAAACGTGTCAAAACGAATCCATCCAGCACAGAATGTGAGCTTTATTTCATGTAGCGCTAACGAAACCAGAAAATGTACAAACAACATCAGTTTATTCTTTTAATTCATTCATAGCTTCCCACTTCTGTTTGATGCAGCAGCTCTTGATTCTTGTTTCCCACACAAACCCAAAGAAAGATTTGTTCATGTGTTAAATTAAATTCTGAAAAAGATCACGTCTGCATTGTTTCATCAGATTTTGATCTTTAAATACTCTGAGACAAAGTTTACTAGAACAATTGAGAGGCAGCTAAGTAGAATTACATGATTTTTTTAACGATTAACTGAGGACGTGTTAAAATGACATAATTCACTTCTGTATTTCACTATAATTATCCAGATACGTTTATTTATTGTTTACATTTATTTTTGCAAATTGTGAAGCAATTTTAAAAACTTAAAAAAATAAATCCAGGAGTGCTTAAAAAGTATTAAAAATGCAGAAGGGATAGAAGCTTCCCGTCTCATGCCTTCAAATGATGTAATCATGTCTGCAAGAGCGAGTTTGAAATATGTTGTGCATCTAACATAGCCCCGCTCCATCCCACAAAAGGTCTCGTTGATGTAAGTATATGAAGCCTAGGACTGGTTTCCAATAGTCCCTGTTCAAATGAAGGGAAACTGAGCCAAGTGTCTGTGATGACTCACATACAGTTAATGAGCAGGAACCAGGCTTAGTAAAAAAAAACAATATATATATATATATATATATATATATATATATATATATGTGTGTGTGTGTGTGTGTATAAAGTTGTATTAGCCACTGTTTAGTGCTTCCTTTGGTGTAGATGTAAATGGTTTTGGTAAATACAGTTTTCTTACAGATGTTAATTTTTTCTCGTTTGTTATTTTACATTGGTTGGTCTTTGAATACACACGCACATTATAAAGACAAAGAGTCTCTTTGACACATATACATACAGTATATTAGGTTCAAAAGCAAATATGATATTTTAAATCCACAACACAATAAGCAGAGTTCAACCATTTAACTCATTACAAGGCTTCTTAAAACAGTTATAATCAGTTATATTGTAATACATTTGTAGCTAATCAGCGCCACACAATAAAATACTGTATATTTATTTTCTGTAAGTATCAAAGGCCAGACCTGATTTAACATACTCTAACAAATGAATACAGCAAATAAGCAACGTTATGAAAGACATTACACAGCTGACACAAAAACATTGAGTTATGATTAAAGCTTATTTTTCATACATGAACACTGTGAAACAATCTGTTATTAGATATCACCAGTCAAAGATAAAGCATCTAATTCAGTCTGTCGTGACTGCTGTTTCAGGTTTTTCCCATTGTCTGATTCAGCTGTAGTGTAAGGACAGGTCACGCCACAGTTTGAGTAGTGAAGTTAGTGTCTGCATTATATTCTGGTCTATTGTCTGAGAAAGAACTACGCAGTGAGAAGAACTGGAAATACTTTTACTCTGGACAGGTAGCCAGTCTGTCGATCTTCTTAAAGACTTCCAAACCTCCATGTTGGAAAAATCAGAAATGAATTACGCTGTGGACGTTCAACACTCTGATTAACTTGTGAATCACAAACTATCACATCAAATTAATGCTGCAAGAACCACATCCTTGATTAGATGGACAGTGTTTCTTGAAAGAGAGTGGCAGATGGAATAAAGATAGCTCTAGACCTGAGTCTGTGGACTGGGGAAGGCCTCAGATCTAGACCTGAGTCTGTGGACTGGGGAAGGCCTCAGATCTAGACCTGAGTCTGTGGACTGGGAAAGGCCTCGGATCTAGACCTGAGTCTGTGGACTGGGGAAGGCCTCAGATCTAGACCTGAGTCTGTGGACTGGGGAAGGCCTCGGATCTAGACCTGAGTCTGTGGACTGGGGAAGGCCTCAGATCTAGACCTGAGTCTGTGGACTGGGGAAGGCCTCGGATCTAGACCTGAGTCTGTGGACTGGGGAAGGCCTCGGATCTAGACCTGAGTCTGTGGACTGGGGAAGGCCTCGGATCTAGACCTGAGTCTGTGGACTGGGGAAGGCCTCGGATCTAGACCTGAGTCTGTGGACTGGGGAAGGCCTCGGATCTAGACCTGAGTCTGTGGACTGGGGAAGGCCTCAGGGAGAACTGGCAGGAGCTTCTGGGCCAAGCAGATCCCCAGGTACTATTGATAGTTGAGAACTGAGAATGATTGTGTGAGTTGGCGAGCGTGAAAATGAAAGGAAATGTGCAAGAAAACCATACAACCATGGGACCAGGGGGGAAGTGTATGAGGTGTGGTCCCACGCCTGAAATTCAGATAAATTATTTCAAAAAAGAAAAACAGACAATGAAACAGCCCCATTGTTGGGATTAAATAATTTGCAGTGCCTCAATAATGCACTGGTGAACAACCTTCAGTTGTTCAGCTGATATCGGTCCACTCATGTTCACTAATTATGGCTTGTTATTATGGTACCCCGCTTCTCAGCCCTGCGACAGACTGGCGACCTGTCCGGGTGTGCCCCGCCTCTCGCACTATGACTAGTCTAAAGCAGGTGAGCAGCAGCTGCTCCACAGAGCTGAGTTTGGCACACAGTATACCTTATTCCAGGTGAGATCGTTCTCATTAACATCCCAGGATTAGAATCTGAAAACGCGATTGTTGGAAACCCAGCATTCTGTCCCCTTTCTCATAATGAAGTGTCTTTATTTGATCATGTAGTGTAATATTTAATGACGGCTCTAATTTTTTAAAACCTCGTCACCACCAATATCCTCGGATATCTGTAATCTAACTTGCTGTCTCGATTGTTTTGGTGCTGTCGATCAACCCTTGATGACATCTCGCTAGCCAATAAGCTGGAGGTTTCATATCACATATGCTATTTGAAAATAGTATGACCAAGATTTACAAAACAGATCAAAACATATATTCAGAACAACCCAAAATAGGTGACTGAGCCATTCTCCCACAGACTTTGATAGGATCAGAAGTTATTTTGAAACCACAGCTATCGCCATGTGCTTCCCGTCAGACAAAATTCTGGTTTTTAGGCATTTTTTCAGAAATACTAAAGAGAAAAAGGAGAAAATTATTCAAAGTGGATTCTTCTTTTACACAAAAACAAATATAATATAAAAATATATGATGGTTGTGGGAAACAGCCACAATAAAAAGGCCATTTCAGTCTGTTCTTCTCTTTGGTGTTTTTAAAGGTGGCACAAGCGTCACCTAAAGTGCTCTAAATTGTACAGTAAGCTGGTCAGGCTTTTAAATAATCGTGGACTCTCAGTATTTCTGGAATACATGCATCACAAGGAATCTGATGTTGGTTTAAAGGTCCAGAAATGTTATATTTGAGTAAAGCGTGCGACAACGCTCATCCCCTCAGTTCTGTTTGGGTCCTCTGTTGCTGCAGAGCCTTTCAAGCGGCCATAGCAGTTCATCCTCTCTGGGTCTGTATGGCACCACGTAGCTCTCCTCTTCAAGCAGAATTCGGTTTAATGTGCGCTCATAATTAATGTGACGTCGTGCCATAAAGATATACTGTTTCCCTACTTCCAGGTTAGGGCAGTCGCACACATTAGGGACCCACAGGAACTCCCGGTGCTCCAGGCGGAACCGGTTCCGGTAGGTGTGGATGATCTGGACATCGTAACGAGTTTCCTCACCTCGTTGCAGCTTCAAAAGGACTCTTGCCCGGAAAACTAAAATAAAATAGCGATACTAATACAGCTGTATGTGGTAACAAGCCACTAAAAACAGCAAAAATAGAATATGTAGTCTTACCAAAGTCCTTCTGGCAATACTGTCTCTGGCGTTCTCGTCGACCTTTAACCCGCTGGCATTTGCCACAATGCCCTGAAGGATATGGCAACCGCAAATTAATTCAGACAAGTGCAGACATAAATAAAAATATGTCTCATAGAAATACAGCCAATGGAATTAGATGAAAAACATTAATTAGTCTTTAATTCATGTTTCTGCCATTTAGAAGATAGTGATCTTTTTGTGACAGCCAAAAATGCCCATTGTAATAAATTCATCCCGGATGAACCCCCACTTGCCAAAAACTGGGCCGCAAGACAAAATGGGAGACGTACACAAATACTTATTAATAGACTGTTTATTTTAAATGAAAGACACAAGAAGAGAAGCTAAACTAACCATCGTGTGTGGTTAGTACAATCATTCGTGTAAATGGGTGAAAAAGGTGCGTGCAGTTTTCTCGGGGGTAAGAAACACAACTGAGCTCTGAGTTGTGCCTGATAGTGCACAGGCACAGGAGCCCCATGCCAACAGATGTGACCTGCCACTCAAAGCCAAAAGGAGGGAAGGATGGAGTGGGTCATCACACACAGGCTTGGATGAGAGCCACACTGAAGGTACGTCAACACTAAAGGTGGTACTATCACGTTTCTTTTTAAAGGTACTTGGCAAGTAGGTTGTTCTCAGTAACTCAGAGAACTTGCCACAGTTCCTCTGTGAATGTGGTTCCAGTGCCAAAACTAGGACTGGTCACAATGACTGATGCCAAAAACTTTGACCCCAAAGATGGAACCATAACCAAAAACAGCTGCAGTCTACAGATTCTCTCTGCAATGATATTCTTCTCAAGGACGTTAGCCACACTTCTGCTGTGCAGTTATCAAGTGTTGCATATACTGAAAGGTATCGAGTTCTTTTTCCTCTTAATGTCAGACTGATTGTTGAGATCACGGCTCTGTGGGGTCTTAGCAAAATACACAAGACCTCTTGTTATTCTTGTGCTTCAAGCTGTTTTTTTATTACTCTAGCTTGGAGTTTATGTGGCATTTGGCCTTGTCACATATTTGGGACTGATCTAATTTATAGGGTACATGAATTTTTAAAAATAGCAGTTTTAGCTTGTTGAGTGATGTGATGGGTTGTTTGAACATACTTTCAGGTGAAGGCTGAGGAAGGAAATTTCTACGGTTCTCGTCCCGCTCCAGACGAGGCAGGATGGGCTGGTGGGGACGCTGGTGGTGTGGTGGCTTCACTGGCTGTAAAACTAGAAGAGACAAAATCAACACACTAATATCAGCATGATTTTTCAAATCCTTGGGCGTCTTACAATTGCTTGTTTCTCTATGTATTGCAACCACGATCACTTTGGGCTCCAAAGCAAAAACATGGAAGAGACCAAAAACTGGTCTGAGTCTAAAACTGGTCAGTGATGTCACGGTGGCTATTTTCATCTTTTATATACAGTCTATAGTCAAGGTTGAGCCACTTTTTTTTAACCTATTTTTGATTATTACTTATATTTCGTTGCTTTCATTTTTTATTTTATTAAGTTTAGGCAACAAAACTTAATAAAATGTCGTGTTGTGGCTTAAATGTTTGCTGTTGTTCATTTCATTTTGGATAATGATCAACAGGCAGGCAGTATATACACATGCACTGATATTACAGCATATCAGTTAACAGTGTTTTTCATTATATAACACAACAGGAAACATTATTTGAATATATTAATGAAATGACAGAGCAGCATCTTTTTTTCGCCTATTGTAAGTTAAAAAATGTGAAAGCAAAGACAGTGTAAAAAGCCATACTACTGTTATGTTCAATTGCTTTCTCAATAAAAGAGATAATGATAAAAAAAAGAAATGACAGAGCAGCTTAAAAACCCACGATGTGTCTCAGTTATTCAACTTCACATTACATATCTAAAACTAAACCTGGTATTGTAAAAGCTAAAATATATAAAAAACCTGCCTCATACAGTTTGTTTTGCAGCAGCAAAAAAAAAAAAAAAATCATTCTGACTTAATTATGTATCATCACGACCTGAAGAGTCCCGTTTTTATCTAATAAACTATCAAAATACTATTTCTGCCAATGATATGAGTTCTGCTTTTGGCAGAAATTCACCTCCTGGAAAATGTTTCCAGAGAGGCGACTTAGATTTATTGCAGTGTTGGATGGAGTCTGACAAGAAGGCATGGCTCCTCGGGCTCAGTGCAGATTCCCATGTGAATATTTAAGGAGAGATTGAGCACATGTGTACTGCAGGCTCATCATGAAACTTACAACAGCTGTGTTTCTCAGCAGCAACCAGGCCAGCCTGCAGATCAACTATTTTAAAATCAAATGGGACCTGAACATGGATTCTTCTCAGCCCTTCATCCACTGCAAGTGTTTTCACTTATTCAGCTGAATTAGAACTTCTGTAAGGGTGCTGTGTGCACGTGTGCACGCCTTTAGGTTTGCTGCCACTCGTCTGACAACTTCCTCTGTCAGACAATAAAATGCACTCATAAGCTAATCTTGGCTTTATATTTATCTCTGAAAGGAGTCACTCAGCCAATATTTCTGAGTTAGTTTCATCCCATGCTGCTGATTCAAGATGCATAAATATGTCCACAGTAATTTATTAAATATTCATTAGGTTACTCAGAAATACTTTCTGCATTTTCAAGTGCTTTGCAGAGTGGTCAGCAGTCTGCTATTTTCAGCATTACCACAAGTTTGTTTGTTAATTTAGCATCATTAGTGTTGCTTTATCAATTTATAAAGTCAGTGAAGAGCATCTATTGTTTCAGTTGTGTTTTTTTGTGACTTGCGTGTCCACTGCAGAGGGCATGAATGAATAGGCTGTGTCTCAGAAGGACAAAGAACATGAACAACATGTTATAGTCTGACTTCAAACGAGCACCTGAGACCATAAACACATCATAATTCCTGAGAAAACAGAGGAATGTAGCAAAACAGGCATCTTCAGCCTCAGATTTGTGCAGAATCAAACTTGTTTTTCATCCCCTGCTGGTGATTAGAAGAAATTATAACTTTTTTCTGTATTTTTACACACATTCTGTATCTGCAGTTTAAAGTGAGCACTTGCATCTGTAGAGATACAGCTCTTAAATGGCTGTTAATGGCACACTTGTTATTAATCTGTCTCTCTTCCACAGCATGTCTTTATCCTGTTTTCCTTCTCTCATCCCAACCAATCACAGCAGATGGCCCCGCCCCTTCCTGAGCCTGGTTCTGCCGGAGGTTTCTTCCTGTTAAAAGGGAGTTTTTCCTTCCCACTGTCGCCAAAGTGCTTGCTCATAGGGGGTCATATGATTGTTGGGTTTTTCTCTGTATGTATTATTGTAGGGTCTACCTTACAATATAAAGCGCCTTGAGGCGACTGTTGTTGTGATTTGGCGCTGCATAAATACAATTGAATTTACATTTTTTTTGTAGATGAGCTGAATCCATCCGTCACACAGATCACAAAGAGTCTGATGGTGATCCATGTAAACTGAGTATAAACTAATGTAAATGTTTCGTGCTATTACTGCAGAGACTGCACAGGACCAAAGCCTTAGTTTTCATTTTGTAACCTGGATTTCACTGATGACTGCTCGTTGCCCAGTAATGTAAAGTGAACAGAGAACACTTGTGAGTGCCGTACATGTATGTACAATACTTGGTGATGAGAAAACGCTGCTTTGCATCATAGCTAGCATTCAGTTAAAGTGACAACCAAAGACCAACGGTCTACAACAGTGTGTTGTAGGTATTTGTGGAATGACACAATGAATCTGTCTGGTTCTGGTAACAACACCACAGAAGGCAGCATTTATAACTTTGGAAAGATAGCACAAAGTCCATTTAGCTGTTATCATTAAAGAAACAATAAAAACACTGTGTTCATGTAAGTATCTTCAGTACAGGGCAGATGGTCTCAGTGTTGCTGATGGCACACTCTTTCATGAGTTTCTCCCCTTACAGAAATGACTGGCAGAAATTTCTTTAATGCGGTACTTGTGTGTTTTTAAAGGCAGCCTAAAATTTCTTCTCAACTTGAACTGAGCTTTAAGTAACATGAGGTTGTTGGAGAGGATGACTGACTTACAGTTTACTGACTTACTAAACTAATGGTTTAATGTATGAATCTGTTTCATGGGAATTAAAGAGAGTAGATGGGCCTTACACCAGTGAGGTCGGGGGGTGTTTTGTGGAGCCCTGGTAGTGGTGGTTGTGGCTGAAGCAGTGGGCTGACTCCAGGGTAGGTAGCTGGCAGTATGGTGAGCCTGTCGCAGTGGGCTCCTCCTCCCGTGGTAGAGAGCATACTGGTCTGGTGGGAGCCAATACTCGTACTCAATCCCTGGGTTTCTGTCTGTTGCCAGAACCTGCACACAAGTGAACAGTTCAGAGTGGCATGGAGAAAAAGAAAAATAGCAAGCGATCAGTCAGGACCATTAGAGCCAAAGGAAGATTTTTATTTCTATCTGCAGTAACGTGATTCTTTCACCGAGCTGACATATACTCTTTCCAAAACGTTTGGGCGAACTCCAAGAAAAAGTCTTTGACTAGCTTCCTCGTTCTCGTTTCTATTTTGTTGTTAGTCATCTTGTTATCAGTACATGTGCCCAGATACTTGAAGCTACTATTGACTCCCACAGACTGACCAGAAATTGAAGTACCTGTCATCGGGCCTGTGTAATTCACCGTCTTGATGCATGCTCAATCATCCAGGTAAGTAAATCTCCAAAGGTTGATTTTGTTCGTCAGGACATTTTCAGTGGGAGAAATGTTTCGTCATCATCCAGGTGACGTCTTCAGTCTCAGCTGACTGCAGGTTTCAATCTTATAAACAGTACATTTGCATAATGACTGAAACCAGCCCACTGAAGGAACAATGGGCTGGGAGGTCAGTTCCTTAATCATAATTATGCAAATTCTCATGACCATTGATCAACAACCACTGATCAATGGCCATGAGTACCATTCACAGAGAGTTGGGGAATGGCTGCAATCACAGCATTGTAAGATGGTGACAGATGTACCCTTAGGCCCCCTCCTCGATTCAGAGATGGTCTTTCCCTTTTCACGTTTCCTGATGTATAAATCCTGGCACTTAACAGCGTCACTATGTTACCCTGTTTGTGTCGGGGGACCAGATCCTTGGGGTGGACCAGTTTTTGGCGCAGCGTGTTTTGGGGTTTAAAAGCCACAGAGACCCGGTGTTTAGAAAAAATGCGTCTCAACTGCTCTGATACTCCTGACACATATGGGATCACTACAGGTTTTCGCTTGGGCAGCGGTTGTCCTTCTCTCCTGGATCGGCTGGAGCTTTCTTTAGGAGCCTTTCCAGCTTTGACAAAAGTCCAGCTGGGATAACCACATTTACTCAGGGCCTTCTTGATGTCCTTCTGCCTCCCTGGCCGCTGTGTCAGTGGGGATGGTGTTCGCTCTGTGTTGTAGCGTCCTGATGACACAAGGATCAGGTCCTCCGACACAAACAGAGTAACATAGTGTACGCTGTTGGAGGATTGCCAGGATTTATACATCGGGGAAACCAAACAACCTCACCCAAAGCGGATGGCACAACACAGAAGAGCTACCTCGTCAGGCCAGGACTCTGCAGTCTATTTACACCTACAGGCCAGTGGACACTCTTTCTTTTCTTTTTTTTTTTTTTTTTTTTTTGTCTGTCCCATTTGGTTCTTTAGCCGTCAGAATTGTTGTCTGAAGACCAACAAGGATACCCAATGGATTTATTTTGCCAAATGGATCATCATGGCATTGCCGTATTGGTCCATTTGATCAAACTTTGTTGTTATTATTTATTTTATTTTCAGTTGTTACAGATGGGACAGACATGACTGGGGGATAGGAAAGGGAGAAAGAAAGATGAAGGAAAAGAAAAACAGAGGGGAAGAGGGACAGTGAGAAAGGGCACTTAAAAAGAGAAAGAAGAAGAAAAATATAATCTCCTGGATCACCTGTTGAGAGAAAAAGAAGAGAAAACAAGCAAAAAAAACAGAGCAGCATACTAAACACAACACCATCGCATTAATCTAGCTAAGTGTAAACAGCAGTAAATACTAAATATTGAATGTTGTTGTGCAGCACGCAGGACAGACAGCGCACAATGTGCTTTGAAGTAGCAGCTAAGAAAGGTGTAGTTTATGTCTATGAACAGTGAACACCCGTGTGCACACCTGTGTGGATCAGCGCGCTTGTATTCAAAATGTTTCTCCATGTAACGGTCTGCTAGAGGGTGTGGGGGGCCATAGCCCCGTCCCCCAGGGCATGAAGCAGGCATGGAGAAGATCCAGGCTCCAGACATCCAGAGGCCCCAGAGTGCGAGAGCCCAAGGAGTACCACCGGAGGGGCATCCGTGCCACCCTCCTGGGAAGGGCTGATGAGATCCCCAGACGAGGGGTCACCCAGTAGCCACGGAGCAGAAGCCAGAAGGGGCTGCACTGGCGAGCCCGCCAGCTCTGCCGGCAGCCAGCTGTGCCAGAGTGAACCGAGTTGCAGGCCCAGAGGCCGGAGGCCCGAGGGCCCCCTTTGCCCCGGAAGAGGCCTGACCGAGCGACAGGCACCAGGCCCCGCCAAGTAGCCACCGGGAGTGAGCTGGTACATACCTGAGCGCCCAGCCCCGGACACCAAGAACCACCAACGCACCGACCCCTGAGGGCATCAGTTACCGGCAGGGAGTGTGGTGAGGGGAGATAGGCCTCCACACTTTGGAGGGCCTGGGTGTTCCCAGGGAGGTGGAGTCTAAGACCCGACCTGACATATAGACACAGACAAACAGGCACACACAGACACAAACATGCATTCCCACCCTCATGCACACATATACAAACACTCAGCACTCACCCAACGTAGGGATAGACATACATGGACATGTACACACAATCATACTCCCCAAACATACTCTATACCCCGGGTCCAGGTACCCTCACCCCCAGAGGGGGAAACGGCACCCAGACCCAAGAGATGTGACCCTTTCCCCCGGGGTGGAGGCAAGCAGACCGCCCCAGGCTCCGCAGCAGCAGGGAGGCCAATCGGACAGCCAACACCTCCTCCCAGCCCCCTGCCCCGATGGCTAGTAGAGAACGGGGGTGTGTGAAGACCCCATACTTCCCTCCTCCCGCTCATGTGTAGTGTTGCTGCGTGTTGTTCTAAAGTGCATTTAAAACAAGGGAGGGCATGGTGCTGCTGCCAGAGAGCAGCAGGTGTTAGCACGGCCCCTCCCGAGAACCCTCAATGTCTACATGGATTTAAAATTGAGAGGTGGGCACCGGCGCCAGAGGTAGGGTTGAATACACAGACCGTCCACTGGACGCCGTTAACGTGGTCACCCTCAAGGCCCTATATATATGTGTGTGTTATGAGAGTGTGAATAATGTGGATGTCTAAGTTGTGGAATAAAATTGAGGCACAGGTGGCCAGAAGGGGACAGAGGGGGGGAATGCCTCCCCTGCACCCTGGTGACACACCCCGCTGACCCCAGTAGGCACCCCCGTCCTCTGGTACCCACCAAGGCAAGGGAGCCCAGGCCCATCCAGACCGGGGCCTACGGCAGCAGCACCGCCAAGCCCCACAGGACCCGGGGCAGCCCACCCTACCCCACCGCAGAGGAAACTGTACCCACCCTAACATTCAATCATCTCCAGACTACACAAGACAACAGACACCCAGGTTAGGTTTATTCTCCACCTCTCCTATGTCTCTCCCCCACCTGCAGAGTGGACTTCTGCAAGGATGGAACAACCTCCCTGTCAGTTGAAGAGCCCCCCAGTTAGGCCGATGCACCAGAGGCCCCCTGCGCCAGGGCTGAGCCCCCGTGCACCCACCCGCCCACAACCTCGGTGACACACCGACGAGGACCGAAGCCCCCAAGGCCCAGCCAGAGCCCCATCACGGAGACGAAGCACCCCCGAACCCCAAGCCCCCCCGCCTGCCCCGGATCCACTCAGGGGCAGCCAGGCTACCAGGCCAGTAACCTACGTCCGCCAGCACAGACCATCCCCCAGCCCCGCTGCACGCAGCCACGAGGAGAACACCCTCTAAGAGCGACCAGAGCCACTAACCAGGTTATGACCACAACCCCCCGGGTTGAGCCCTCCAGGGATAACGTCTCTAGGGGTTCTCCAGGCGCCCTAAGCCCGTCCCAACCTCCACATCAACCACAATAGCGAAGGCAGGACCAAACCATGACCCCCCACCCCCGCTAGGTGATGAAGCCGATCAAAGGAGCCCAGAGGGATTGATCTAATGTGGTGGCAGAGGCTGTATCAAGACTAATGTGATCTATTAGATGGTTTTTATATTGATTAGAATTAAGATTATTTTTATTTTTCCAGTTAAGGAGGACCATTTTCTTGGCAATGCATAGGGCAGTGAAAACCATGTGGACTGTATTAGTTTCTGTAGTGACATCATCCAATTTTCCCAACAAACACACTAAAGGGGAGGCTGGAATGTTACATTTCAGACACTTTGATAAGTCTTCACATATCTCGCGCCAAAACTTCTGCACTGGTGGACAGAACCAAAGAGCGTGGATGTAATTGTCTGGTGTATTGCCTTGACAGTGTGAGCAGTTGTTGGAAGATGTAAAGCCCATCTTGAACATCCGATGACCAGTATAGTGCACTCTATGTAGTATTTTGTATTGTATTAATTGCAGACTGGGATTTTTAATCAATTTAAAGGTTTTTAAGCAAACCTGAGACCAGAAGTTTTGGTCTAAGCTTACTGATAAATCTGCTTCCCACTTTGCAATAGGAAGGGATATTGATTCATCTATTTTAGAAAGTGTTCTGTATATTTTAGATAATAATTTGGGGGATTTAAGAGTAAGAAAGTGTACCGCGCTTGGTGGTGTTTGTAATTCAGCTTGACTGAGGTAAAATTTCTTTTTTTACTATGGATTTAATTTGTTGATATTCTAAAAATCTTTTCTTGTTGATCCCATATTGTGTAACTAGTCTGTCAAATGGAATAAATTCTGTTCCCTCTAATATATGTTCTAAGTATTTAATTCCTTTACAACTCCATTCTGGAAAATTAATCATATTATTGTTTTGTAATATGTCAGGGTTATTCCAGATAGGTGTACGTTTGCATGGGATTAATGAGGACTCTGTCATTTTTAGAAACTCCCACCATGCTGTCAGAGAAGAGCTGATGTTGATGCTTTTAAAGCATTCATGTCTTTTGATGTTGGAGCTGATAAATGGTAGGTCTGAAATCTCTAGATTATTATATGCCTGTTCTACATCTAGCCAGGGTTCATCTAAGAAGGTGTGTTTTAGCCATCCTGAGATGAACTGAAGCCTGTTGGCTAAAAAATAGTGATTAAAGTTAGGCAGATCTAATCCTCCTTTATCCTTGGTCCTTTGTAATGTTTTTAAGCTGATACGTGGGGGTTTGTCTTTCCAAAGGAATTTAGAAATACATGAGTCTAGAGATCTGAACCAATCTTGTGATGGCTTATTTGGGATCATTGAAAACAAATAGTTTATTTTTGGCAAGACCATCATTTTTATAGCGGCGACCCTTCCCATGAGTGATATGGGTAAAGATTTCCATCTAGCCAGATCGCTTTCTACTGTCTTTAAAAGCGGGATGTGGTTTAAGTTAGTTAATTCTGAAAGCTTAGGAGAGACATTAATACCTAAATATTTTATATTTCCAGATTGCAGTGGGGTAGGAGAAGAATTATGGAAGGAGCAATTAATCGGAAGAACTGTAGATTTTGACCAGTTAATTGAATAATCTGAGACTCTTGAGAAAGAGTTTATCAGTTCAATCACCCCAGAGATATTGGTTTGAGTTTTGGAGAAAAAGTAACACATCATCCACATAAAGGCTGATTTTATGTTCTACATTCTTACATTTTATGCCCTTAATTGTTGTAGCCTGTCTAATTGCTGCTGCTAATGGCTCAATAAAAATTGCAAACAGTGAAGGGGAGAGTGGGCATCCCTGCCTGGTGCCCCTCAGGAGACAGAAGCTGGAGGATGTCTGGTCATTTGTTCTGACACAAGCTGTTGGGGAATTATATAATATTTTTAACCAGTTTATGAAAGAGGATCCAAACCCAAATTTGTGTAAAGTTGCAAATAGAAATTTCCAGTTAACTCTATCAAACGCTTTTTCTGCATCAAGAGACAACATTATGGTTTCAATGTTTTTGCTGTATGAGTAGTCTGTTAAATTAAGTAATCTACGTGTATTTGTTGATGAGTGCCTACCTTTTATGAAACCAGTTTGGTCAGGATGAATTAAAAGGGGGGTTATTTTCTCTAGTCTCTTTGAGAGAGCTTTGCAGATTATTTTAAGGTCTACATTAATAAGGGATATTGGACGATAGCTTGAGGCAAATACAGGGTCTTTGCCTGGTTTTAGTAAGAGACTGATATTTGCAGAGTTCATATTTGGTGGTAGTCTACCATTTTCCTTGATTTCCTGCAACATTCTGTGAAAAACTGGTGCCAGAATCGTCCAGAATTCTTTGTAGAATTCTGCAGGAAAGCCGTCTGGACCTGGAGCCTTATTATTGGGCATACTTATCAGGGCTTCCTGGAGTTCATCTGGCGTCAGTGGCGAATCCAGTGCCATTGCTTGGGTGTCTAATAATTTTGGAAGAGTTATGTTGTCCAAAAACTGATCAATTTCATTTTTAGATGGGTTTATTTGTGGTGTATATAAAGTTTCATAGAAATCCCTAAAAATTTTGTTTATTTTTTTAAGATCATATATTGTGTTCCCAGATAAATCTTTAACAGCACATATAGTTCTTTTTTCTTTATTGATTTTTAACTGGTTAGCTAGAAATTGTCCGGATTTGTTACCGTGTTCATAATTTTGCAGGCGAAGTCTTTGTACTAAGAATTTAGTCTTTTTATTAATAATTTCATTTAATTCTAGTTTTGTTTTGCATATTTTGTTTAATATTTCTTGATCTTGGTGTGATACATAGGCTTTTTCTAAGGATTTGATGTTTTTTTCTAGTTCTTGAATATTTTTGTTTTCTTCTTTCTTCTTATGTGATGAGAAAGAGATTATTTTACCTCTCATCACGGCTTTCCCTGCTTCCCAGAGGACAGATGCTGATGTTCCAGGAATGTCATTAAAGTCTAAATATGAAATCCATTCTTTTTTAAAGTATTTGATAAACTCTTCATCTTTGAGCAGCGATGTATTAAATCTCCAGTTTTTACTTGGTGTGGTATTATTCTTCTGCATTAGTGTTAAAGATACAGGAGCATGATCGCTGACAGCTATAGGATGAATCTCAGTGTCTGAAATGTCACTCAGCAGTGAGCTGCTGACAGTGGACACTCTTTCAAGGATGAGGATGTACACATCCTGGACAGGGAGGAACGCTGGTTTGAGGGCGGAGTCAAGGAGGCCATTTACGTGAAAAGGGAAAGACCATCTCTGAATCGAGGAGGGGGCCTAAGGGTCCATCTGTCACCATCTTACAATGCTGTGATTGCAGCCATTCCCCAACTCTCTGTGAATGGTACTCATGGCCATTGATCAGTGGGCTTTGGTCAGTGGTTGTTGATCAATGGTCATGAGAATTTGCATAATTAAGATTAAGGAACTGACCTCACAGCCCATTGTTCCTTCAGTGGGCTGGTTTCAGTCATTATGCAAATGTCCTGTTTATAAGATTGAAACCTGCAGTCAGCTGAGACTGAAGACGTCACCTGGATGATGACGAAACGTTTCTCCCACTGAAAACGTCCAGATGAACAAAATCAACCTTTGGAGATTGTGTAATTCCCATTTTGTGAACATTAAACATCAACTAATAATGGATTATCAGTTAGAATTCCAATCTCCTTCCTCAGCCCTCACCTGGAAATATGTTCAAATTCTAATCCATCGAATCCGTCTTGGAGTTGTTGTTGTTGTTGTATTAAAGTCAGATTGACAAATAGCATCTTTTTACTGTAAGTGACATGCAGCTGTATTAAATAGAATCATGTTGCATCTTCTGTGCCCCTTTGTGGTTTATATACAAACTGCAAGGATCCAACTGATCCACTACAGCTGAGGTAAGATGTTCACTAACCACTTGTGCCACATATTTAGCCAGGACAAGTCAAAAGTTAAAGCACCTAGATGAAAGTCACTAAGGGCTTTTGGGAAGTGCTTTAATTATAGAAGTCTTCCATATATTTGGAAATGCACATGCATTTAATAAAAATTGAAACAGTCTGGTCAAACTGCTGCCCAGATGCTTTATGTGGTTTAATCCTCAACAGTTACCAACTGGGACTGATGACCGGTTGGCTCTGAGCTACATCAGCCATTATGGTACCTTTACCTTTAAAGTCTTCAGTGCCAAAACAGGCATGTAATTGATTTATAAAATATATATAAATATTTGGACAGAGACAACCTTTTTTCTAATTTTGGTTCTGTACATTACCACAATGAATTATATATATTTGTCCTGTTCCAGCGTCTTCAGATATTCTCACCATTAGATGAAGGTCTTCCTGGGTGGGTCCTGGCACCTCAAAGCTTTCCCAGGTGTCTGCTGAGCGCCGATAAACCAGCTTAGTCCCTGCTACACTGTACTCGCCTGGAACACTGATCTTCCAGTTTCCATTAATCAAAAACTGGGAGCGTCCATTCTGCAGGGCTGTGCAAGGGAAGAACAGGTGATGAGAATGAAGGAAAGACTGGCATGTCTCTCGACATCAAAGGAAACAGTTATGTTTCCTTATCAGTGGGAGAAGTTGAGGCAAAGGCCGGATGCCAGAAGCAGAAATATGGCGCCTGACTATATATGGCAGCAGTGACTCCTGGAGGGGAGAGATTTTCCATGACATGGATGGAAACAAGTACCTTCACCTGTCTTAACCAAGTGGTCAAATAAAGCCTTTATGAGGGTCTCTTTAAAGACAACAGCACGCTCTGTTTCAGGGCCTGTTTTATTTTGGTCTCATAAACTGTGATGAGAATAGATGCCCTTGGTTATTTTGCTGCCTGGGAAATGTTCAGAGGGTCCAGAAACCAAATGGGACCGTCGAGCCCGCTGTCTCCAGGGAGAGGAAGCAACGGCATGTGTAGACCTGAATTATAAAACTGATTTACACTGCAGCTATGAAACAGTGATGCAAAGAGACTGCCATGCAATTAAGCTGAAAGTCAAACGCACAGCAGGCCTGGTGTGTGTAAAAGAGAGAGACAGGGAGAAAAAGCGGCTCTGTAGACAGAATCTTACCAAGATAATTCCTGCTGTTATCAGTGACTCGGATGTGAGTCGCTCCAGCAGGGATCATGGCCACTTCACTGTATCCAAAAGGCCCGCCTGACAGAGAGAGTAAAAGCTTGGTTTTAATTTGATTTCTTCCACCACATTCAGAAAAGGCCATTTTTTTCCAATCAACTACACAAATACAACACCAACAGCAAGCTTGGATACAAAGTAACAGGAAGCCAGGAAACAAGAAAATCCTAGAAATCATCTAAAAGAAGCGTTTGTTGGTTAAACAATAATCCCACTCTGGGATTGCAGAGAGAGTTATGGTTCAGTCTGCAGGTTGAAGTGTTTACTTATATATACGGTCCAAAAAAAGGATGTGTCTGTAATGTTAAAGCATCTTCACGTTCAAGTCATCTTACAAGACCAGACCAGCCTCCTGACAGAAATCAACCCTTCAGTTACTTGTTTAAACTCTTTTATTAAAAGCTAAATCACCAACACCAGATTACTAGACTGCCACTTTATTAGAATCAGTCCATTTACCATTTGTGACTGCTTGCCATGCTAAACAAGCAGTCACAAAGTTTAAACATTTTTTAAACATCTTAATGTTTTTCTATCATTTAAAACTTTTTTCTCATTTATGTATGTGAAAATTCCACAAAATGCTGTGGATGCTATCCTAACTCTGAATGGTCACATGGTGGATACCAAAAACCTGCTATGCATTACTGAATGTTATTTGAAAGGATATAAACTTGCACATCTCTAGACGATTGACTGTACTATTATCCTAGTTTGATACATTCAGTCATTTTTCAAACATAATAGATATTTAGAAGCATTCAGACTGTACTGTGCACCTGATACTCAGGGTCTACCTTTGTGTAACTGAGCAGTCAGTAAGTGCTCTGTAATCAGTGACTCACAGAAAACCTGAATTATTAATCACATGATTATAGCTTTTAAAAGAGCTTGCTGTACACTTGCAGGCTGTGGTTTGTAACGTGTCATTATAAGACAAACGGGATCTGTAATGTCAGTAATATTAAACCTAAATAAGCACAAAGAAAAAGAAATATGGACTCTAAAATCCCAACCATTCCTTACAGACTGATACTTCAAGAAATAGAAAAAGTCTCAGGTGTGTCCCCGAGCGCAAAGCACCAACAGCATGAAGCTCATTTATCATGACGTATAAAGAGTGTCTCACTCTGGTTTTTCTTTTCACCAGTTTCGGAGAAAAACTATTCTCGAGGTGAACCTGCAGGGCTTTATGATGATATAGCATTTTGAAATGTCAAAGTGGCAGGCATGTGATCAGCGATGGGCTCGGGGTCTTGTGCATTTAGAGCTTGGAAAGAACCGTTTCGTGCTGCCCCATCGGCCCTCCCTCCACTGGTGAAGGAAAGGAAAAAGAGCCCTTCGAGGCTGCTGAGTCACCCAAACAAAGCAGCCTTTATCAGCCGTGTTCTTCTTTCTCAATCTGAGCCATTATGGGCTAGGACTTCATCTATCACCTCTGGTCTGCCTACACAATGAGCTGTGAGAGAGAACCACTGTTACAGAGCCAAAGTGACACGCTTGAGGTGTTAGGCACTTTGTAATTAGGTTTAATTCCCCAGAATCTGGTGTTTATTTTTTGTTTATTTCCATCTATTATTCTCAGACCATGAATGTTTGAGAATAACATGAAACCTCTGTATTATGTTGAGGTTTCCACTCATTGGATGAACACTCCCAGTCGAATAGGAATGCCCCCCTAAACAAACCTCCAAACTCACATGAGTTAAAAAGTAACTATTCTGAAGATAAAGCAACCAAAAAAATTCCAAAAGCTGTCGTGTTCAAAAATCAAAAATCACATCAAAATGTAGCCAAAGTGCCTTAAACGTGCAAGGCCACTAGATGGCAACTGGTGTTTTTGCAAAAAGAATTTAGGTTGAATACCAATAATATGAAGTCTATGAAGTCTTGACCTCTGTATACACAGACTATTGCATGGTTTGCTCACCAGCTGATGACTTATGTTAACATTTGAATTCTTAATTAAATTAAACAGGGCAAACAATGCAGTATAATACTGCTACACAGTGTGTGGGGTTTGTCTGCAGTATACGGGGGAACATAGCACATAGATGCAGGGTGAAGTCAAGAGGCTGGAGATGAACTTGAAGAACATGTGTCCAAGTGAGAAACTCTGCCTGCTGCTTTGTTTTTGCTCTGTTTAATAATTGAAAAACATTTTGATGTGATTAAATTGTGTATTTCAAAGTAAACTGAGTTAGAAACAGTTTGTTCGCTGGCCTGGTTTAAGTAGTGAATACTTGTGTTTTCTAACCTGTTATTTCTCTTTTCAGATAGAGCATACAGGCAGACAAGCTTCTGAAAACCTCTTCCCAGCATGCAGTCAGACCCCACATCATCCTCTCGAGTACAAGTGCTGATGAAGGTAGAACATGTTGTGGTGGCACTGAGCCAGAATGGCCCAAAGAACTTTGTGTTCTTCCTCCTCTTTCCTCAATCAACTGTAATTTTGTAGCTGTTGTTAGCTCGATTCCTCCTGGAAGGCAGCCAACTGCTTTTATTTGGTAAACGTGTTGCCATGGTTAATGTTCACTTCATCAGGGAACAGTTCCCTGAGCTTGAATGACTAATAGCATTTGGGTAGGAAAACACAAAGGGGGGACTGGAAATATCCCCACGCTGTGTTGGCATTTCATTCCTTATTACTGTGTGTGTGTGTGTGTGTGTGTGTGTGTGTGTGTGTGTGTGTGTGTGTGTGTGTGTGTGTGTGTGTGTGTGTGTTTCCTACCTGCCTCCAGACTGTTGCTCTGGTACACACTCTTGTGGTGCAGGCAGGTGGCGTTGTGTCCGCCACACACCATGCAGGCATCCACCTGCTGCTTTGAGCCTAAGATGAAGTCACAGCCAGGTTTCTGTGATAAACACAGACAAACACTTTGAGAAGGACAGTTTGCTTTGACTTAATGTCGCTCCTGTTTTTCCTAACAGCGTGCATTTTCTGCTGAGAAGCTTGTAACCTTTCTTTTGGCCTTTTCTTTGCCATGTAGTCACCTCCAGCTACTGCCGGGCCTCGGCTCTCTTCGCTCTTCCTTTCTTTCTCGTATTTGCTTCTCTCTGTCATTTGCTTGCTCTTACAAACATTTACTTTGTGGAAAAACTGTACCCCAGGGCCTCAACAGGGCAGAGTGGGTTGGAGTCGTCTCTGTGAATGCCAGAGTAAAGAGCAGCGAAGACAAGCAGGATGTTTTATGGTGTGTGGAGAATCTGTTGCTACAAAGACGACAGTGGCTGCGCTCTTCTGTGGTCTCCAGTTCTGCTTTGCAACCCAATCAAAGAGGTTCCCACACTAGAGATCAATAATCTGGGGAACCTATTTAATCAAAAACACATGATCTGTTTGCACAGAAGAAGACATGGATGCTGTGACATTTAGGCATGAAAGCAGATGGATAAACTGAATGGTTGAAGTTGTTGCTGAGCAGCTCTTCTACAGTCTAGAACTGATACGGTTAGTTCACTGATTAGTCGTTCAACAGAAAATGAAAAATCAGGATCAGTAATTTAATCATTTATGTCATCCAAAGGACGACAGCTTTCCCACTGGTAACCTCCACAGCTGAAGAGAAAACTATCCTTTTTCTTAAAGTCAAAACTAATCAAGTATCAAAATCTGCAGTTTCTTAAGTGGCCACTTGAGGCAGGCTAAAACAAACCAGCCAATCCTGATGGACTCTCCATTCCAGCCAGAGACAATAAATCCACTTTGGGGTTGGATCAGGAGGGCATCCAGGGTAAAAAACATACCAAATCAAACATGTGGTGCTGCCTGCTGTGGCCAGGGAACAGCTAAAACATAGCTCGTAATTGCAGAATTAAATAATTTCTTAAACTGAAAAGAGTTTAGATAATTTTGTGTGGTGTACATCAAAAAAACACTGCAGTTTTAGCTGTGAAGGAGTATCTACACATACACTGCACACACACGGCCCTGTGTTAATGTGTTCACCTGCCTGAACTCAGTTTGTTACCTGCAGGACTCCACGAGCTGCAGGCTGCATCTGCTTCTTGTTTCAGGCCCAGGGCTGCGCTGACCTAGGCCAGCACAAGTCTGTGGCCCATAAATCCTCTTATATGCACCACACGCAACATGTGAGCATGCACACACACAAACACACACGTATGCACATGCAGCATATGTAAACACAGACACAAATTAATCCTTTGTGGGCTGTGTAAAAATAGCTTCAGCAGTGAGCGTCCTCCCTTGCAGCAGATGTGTCTGCTGAGTGTTATGTATGCGTGTCCCGACAGCGCACGAGCTCCAGGACCCACGAGACACGCGTTTGTTTCCTACCCAGTCCCCATCCGTGTGAGGGTAGGAGAGGTGAGAAGGGGACAGGCTAGATGTGGGATTGTGGAGAGCTCAGCAGAGCCATAATGCTAATTGAAGGCTGCAGTCTACACTGATGAGAGAACTGTGGTCCAAACGCACAGCATGGAGTTCACTTCTCCAGAGAGCTCCAGTCAGACTGGTCAACATCACTTATACCTCAACAGAGTGGAGCTGAAGGAACAAGAGACTCGGGCCAGTTTTCTTTTGACATCGCCATCATTTGAAAGCTTGGATGAGTTTTTAAGGATGTCTCTGTTTCCAGAAGTACAGCTCCTGTTCATTTTTTCCATAGACATGTGACTGAGTGCCGGAGCACCTCAGATGACTGAATGGACGCGTAACTCTCTTCATATAATATTTATTTGATAGAAAAGTGAAATTATCTGGTTTTTAGTAGAAAAGGAACAAAAATTAACTGTAACTCTCAATTTGGCACAAAGCATCCACATATAAAATCATATTATCATGACTTTAAAACATGTAAATATATATAGTTTAACTTTTAGACTATAGCGCGGTGAGAAAATATCCTGATTTTTGCATTCCTGGTATAGACTGGACGTGACATCTGCAGTCACAGGTGTGAAAATCAAGTGCCCATATTAGGAATATCCCCCCTCCGTGACATCATACTGACCCAAGAGCAGGAAAAACTACCTGAAACAGACTGACCTTCGTATCTGAATCCTCGGCCATGTTCAACATAAGCATCTGGCATTGTTTATGACAGAAAACAAGGAAATCCATAATAGGCCTGCTTTAAATCTTCTATGCGGTAAACATAGGAAACACTGACACACACACAGACCGGGTACCACTCACCAGGCAGCGTCCGTTCACACACACTGCTCCTGAGTCCTTGTCGCAGGCTGTGCCGTCGAGCACTCGGCCAAAGTTGTAGTAGAAGTTGTGACCCAAGGCCAAGCAGCTGAGTTCACAGGGGTTAGAGCCTGGCAGGGAAGATATTCAGTCAGTGGCTCATTATAATATTATGGGAAAGCAAAGAGACAGCGGGGAGGTGACCGAACAGCAAAAACAACCAGAACATGGAGAAAGAGAGCAAACTGAACGAGCAGAGAGGAGCAACAAAGTCCTGGGATTTAACTTCCAGTAGGCCACAGCAGGACGTGCAACTACACGGCTGCCACAAACACACAAACTACAGCTGCGTACAGCTGCCGACTGCTACAGTCTGCATGGGCCTTAAAAAACACAGTCTCTGCACATCCACGAGCTACACATCTGAGTCACTGGAAAACAGATATAGTGCTGTTTTATATGGACACATCAGCATGCTCATCGAGGCTCTGAATGTTATTGGGGAACACTTTTTAAATTCATCTCCAGACATCTTGCTGTAGTTTGTTATATTCTACACAGATAAAGCCCAAAAGACACATTAGGATAGACTTTTCAGCTTACTGTGGATTTTTGATATGCACTAACTTGTTTGATGGGTTTTATTGAAGATTTGTGGTTTGTTATGTATGATTAACGAAGAAGGGAACATAAATCTATTGACACAGTCAAACTGTGGGAAACTGACTTCCCAAATGATGAGTCCCCTTACAGTAAACCATTTTACAGTCGTGGTTTAAATTCAGTGTTAGGACCGAGCAGGCGGCTTATGGTAAGTGTTAGTGTGGTGCCATCTGTCCCATCACGATGCCCACAAGTAGTAGAAAAACTGTATTTCAAATATATCTGGTCTAAAAGCCACGAGTGCCCAGGAATTGCTTTATTGGTGTGCAGGGTTGTTTGTGTTTTCTAGTATTAAAAATGTGGTTCTGACGACAACATAGAAAAAAGTCTCTCTTTCAATTCTAATCGATCTCCATGCTAGATATCGCTCTTCTCCTCAGAGGCCTGTAGATCGAATAGCAACGTTTGCTGGCTTTCAAGGAAGCATCTTTTGAAAGAAAACCTTTTTCTTCGATCTGGTGATTAAATGATGCCTGCAGAAAGTAAACTGTGGGCTTAGAAAATTTTCATACATATATAAAAACCACACATTGCATAAATGAGCCATCTGTCTCAGCATTCATATGGTGACTCTGTAACAAGCCACGTGGGACTAGTTGCATCCAAAACTGATCTCTTCACTGCACAACAACAACAACATATACTGAAGAAGCCTTAAGTAGGAAGAGGGTGAATCATCTCACTGACCTCCATGAAAGGTGGTCCATCTGAAGGAGTTGCCAGCCACCAGCGGCCTGTCATTAAAGGCAGCACACTGCATCTCTCGGAAATCCTCCGAGCCAGGGGGACAGTCCTGCACACACACAGACAACCAGCATCAACACACTGATGTCCTCGAGGATTAACCTTTGTTACGACCGTGCCATACGATATGGCTTTAACTAAGTGCACATTAACAAATGGGAAAAAAAGGCTTCACATCGAAGGAAACCTACCTGATTTTGAACTCTCAGTGAAACCGTTTTGATTGCTACATTGTAACAATTACTCTGCATACAGAGACACATTATTGCTTTATCATGAAGCGCAAACAGTGGCAGGACCGCCGCCGTGGTGCAGACACAGGTTAATCTGTCAGTGAAATTCCAGATCACACCCTGAAAGTCGCTGATCGTTATACCCTGGACATTCCTTCACGAGCAAACATTAGCCATTGCTCTACAGTGTTTGCATAAAATGTGTGGGTTTTTTTTAAATAAAGACCAAAAGCCTTTTTGTTGAAAGGACCTTGGTGTTGCAGATCTTGTACTGTCTGGGATCTCCTGCACATGGTCCACCCACTGGGTTCCTGGGACACAGAAATAAAAGAGATGTATAGGATTAGGTAAGGGAACAGTAGGAAACACACAAACGATGCAGTGTGCAGACTGCTGCAAACTCGAGAAATGAATTAAATATTTGGGTCAAACTGTAATGAAGTAAAATTGGATTATGAATATATTTGATATGTCTGTGGACGTGAACTTTACGCTGCAGTCACTAAAAGCTTGACTGATGGTACCCAGATCAACATCAGTGAGTCAAGTTAGAAACACATTAGGCATACATATTTCTAAAACTCATTTCAAATCTGTTTTGAAATGAGGGATTTTCATATCCCTTCAAAAATCTCTATGAAAAAAAAAGATTTTTTACTCAAATTCTGAAGTCTGACTGAAACGTCGTCGCATAAAATTTGGAAAACTGTCCGTATTTTCTCCCGTGCTAACCTTGTGATGCAGGTGCGTGACCTCACAGATGCTCCACCCCCACAGGTGCGTGAGCACACAGACCAGCCGCTCCATGTCGCCCACTCATTTCTGAAGTGCAGCTGCCTCCGTGTGCGAGCTGGACGCACCGATGAATCGTCGCTGTTAGGACCCCACGCCGAAATCCAAGAGGGCTGGAAAAAAAGCATAAAACAGAAAGAGAGAATTACAAAGACAACTTTAAGAACAGGTAACACAAACATGAGAGCAGGACACTGGGAGAAGACCAGGTAGACACCAAATGAGTGTACGCGCTGAAACCTTTTATCAAATGTAGATGGAGTACTTGTATTGGAAGCATCAGGTTTCTATCATATCTCTCTGCAGTTATTTAGGTCACAAGAGTCACAGTAACAGATGCTAGTGCTGCAGTAACACATGTTGCACCTGTGTATTTTTAAATCTGCGGTTATAACCAGAGATTGTTCTTTAGTTCACAGTATCTGCAAAGAAGTTTAACTATAGTTGTGGCACTAATCTACAGGCACAGGCATTCTTTATCTATGCATTGGCTGTTTAGAGCTTCGTGTGCTATTTTCTTCCATGACATGCTTCTTTCATTCTAAAAATGCTCCATTTACACATGTAGTCTTAGTCTGAGCGTTTATGCAAACGTCAGTGTCAATGAATATTTATTATCAGAAACTGTTGGTGCCCAGAGGTTGAACACTGACTTTCCTAGCCACACACAGGTTTCCATCCTATTTTTATTCCTCTGTGACTGGCTCATAATCATCTTGATCCATGTGCTACTGTGTTATGTTTTTTTAATATGATCTTTCTTTGAACAACTGCCACTCTGCAGTCACGCATGTTTAAGTTCTTACTGAGAGATTGAAAGTGCAGAAACAACACGACTCCCTGCTCTGTTGTTACTGTGCTCTGCTCTGCAGCATCACTCTGCACTCATGTCCTGCATGTTCAAAGCTGTTAGGTGGCAACTGGCCACTGTCAGCAACTCCCAGTCGTTTGTGTCGTGCGTAAGGGAGAAAGCAGAGAATGATGAAATATCATTGGTGGGAGGGAAAATCCTGGAGCCAGATAAATCTATTTAAAGAGCAGACGTACGAAGAACAACAGTCAACCTTGTGAGCCTGGTGGATCAGGATCAGCGGAACAATAAAAGTGATTAGAGAAACCTCAGTGCTGCTCCTCAAACACATTCCACAGTTTCTGCCCAGGAGGAGGACTGAAACTGGCAGCGTTCCCACCGGTTTCTCATACTGCACACACACGTTTAACTCTTTACACACATGCAACAGCTGCAGCAGACTCGCTGTCATGGACGGCTGAAGTCACAGACAGCAAGTACACAAAACATCTCAGACGGAAAGTTGGTTACATGTATATAAACTGATTCATATCTACAATATTTAAACAACACTGAAGATTACATTTGAAATGAATCCAAAAGAGGCAGCATGTGCACTGACAGAGACAAGCTGAAGAAAAATGACTTCAAACTGTTATCTAATAAAGACTTTATGCCAGCATGCCGACGATTTGTCACGTCCCGAGGCGTTCCATGGGAAAGCTAAAGGTAACCTTCCGCGTCCCCATGATACGTGCCCAATTGTGGATGGAATCCAATAGAAGGACGCTGCCGGCGGTAACTCACGTTCCAGCCATGTATTCCAGCCCTAACCCTAACCTTATGCCTAACCTTGTGTGTTTTCCAAAGCGATTCATGATGAGAAATTAAAATAAATATACATTGTAGATTCAGTCCAAATGGTTCTCATGTTTCCTTCTGTTTCAAACGCATAACATAGGAACGTGTTGGGGGTCTGAAAGCGTAACATACCGACGATTTGTCACATGGCATCATATGTTACGCTTTTGGAGTGAGAACGTGTTGCTTATGCATGAGTATGTTTCTTAGTAAAAGCATCATATAGATTTAAATCAAATATTATTCATTTAATGATCTGGCTCTAATTTAACAGGTTATGTGACAAACAAGATGATTATTACAACCTCAGCGTGCTACTCTTCACGGTCATAACATTTTAAATGGTGTCAGTATTGCAACAAAACAACACGTTTACTGAGTTTTACTGCAACAACAACAAAAATGGATGTTCACAAATGAAACAGAAGACTCTTTGTATGCAGCTGATGTTGCACCATGTCTGTGTCGGTTCATCCAGGTCCTGGTAGTTTAAGGAGCAAGAAATCCAACAGACTTCCATGAAGACGTTTCACCTCTCATCCAAAAGGGAGTCTTCTTCAGTTCTAAAACCAAAGAGTGGCAATGTGATGAGGCTCATGATTAATCGGAACTAGGTTTTAAATACTGCGGACATTTGGTTTACATGACAAAAAGAAAACAATAATGGATTGACCTCCCCAGAGCTTGAACCTCAAGCAAAGAAGATCTTTCGACTGTCCTTCAAGAAGCCTGGTGAAGAAACAAGAAGAAAGCCTGCCTACATGAGTGCAGGCTGTGTTGAAGAACAAAGCTTTCCTGCTCATGAGAAAATGTCAAACTCTGGTTTGGCTGTTATTAAGATAAACTGAATTGGAAAAAGGAGCCACGCTACTAAACATAGGCTGATACGTGTGTAAACCAAGATCACTGATGTTAATTAAATTATAGTCTATAATGTTTGTTTAAAATAATACTGACATTATTTCCCAGCTGTTTTAGTTGTGTAACTAAATGAAACAATAAATCATCTACTGTCACGGCTAGCAGGGCAAGCCGTGTGACTTTTAATAGAGAACCCAAGATGCAGGCAGCTTCAGATGCGAGTGAGCTTTATTAATAAGGATGGACACACAAACCGGAATGTAGCAGGCACAAAACAAATCCTAAGAGAAACCTAAAATGGGAAAACTAACACAACTAACCTGAAACCAGAACAGAGCGGCAGGGAGACTCGGGGAAGCAACAAAGACGAACCAGCAACAGGAAGGAGAACACACAGGGCTCAAATACTCACAGGAGTAATCATGGGATGGGAGACAGGAGGGGAACACACCTGGGAGAAATCAGGACTAACACAGACGTAAAGCTGAGAACACTCACATGAGACAGAGACCTTCAGAATAAAACAGGAAACTCACAGACACAGAACCAGACAAGACACTGAACTTAACAGATTCACGAGCAGACAGTGTGACACCATGGACAGACAGAGGGAACACAGAGAAGTGGGAGCAAGTAGGCTCAGAACAGAAACCTAACAAATGGCAAACCTTACCGAAAGACATAACCAGAATGAACAAGAACATAGAACAATATAAGGAAACACAAAACACTGAGTCGTCAGACTCAGGACCGTGACATCTACAAGCTGAGTTGTAATCAATATTAGCAAGAAACGTTCAATTCAATCCAATTTTATTTATGCAGCGCCAAATCACAACAACAGTCGCCTCAAGGTGCTTTATACTGTAAGGTAGACACTACAATAATACATACAGAGAAAAACCCAACAGTCACATGACCCCCTATGAGCAAGCACTTTGACGACAGTGGGAAGGAAAAACTCCCTTTTAACAGGAAGAAACCTCCGGAAGAACCAGGCTCAGGGAGGGGCGGGGCCATCTGCTGAACACATAGGGAGCGAAAAAGGTGAATGCAGAAGTGAGTGGCAAACATGGCCGCCAGGGTGCAGCCACAGAGTCTGGCAGGTCCTGTGTGTTTCCCAAAAAATATACCTAAAACCCTTGGATTTTGCCATGTTTGTTTGGTCTTTTCTTGTCCTTCTACCTCCTCTTGAGCTTAACATGTCTACGGAAAATGGTTAATTTAACTCTCCACCCAGCCAAGAGGAGCCAACATCTTTTGTATGCAAGAATCCTGGATTCAACCCTACCTCTGGCGCCGGTGCCCACCTCTCAATTTTAAATCCATGTAGACATTGAGGGTTCTCGGGAGGGGCCGTGCTGACACCTGCTGCTCTCTGGCAGCAGCACCATGCCCTCCCATGTTTTAAATGCACTTTAGAACAACACGCAGCAACACTACACATGAGCGAGAGGAGGGAGGTTTGGGGTCTTCACACACCCCTGTTCTCTGCTGGCCATCGGGGCGGGGGGGCTGGGAGAAGGTGTTGGCCGTCCGATTGGGATCTGGGATGCGGGGCCTCCCTGCTGCTGCGGAGCCTGGGGCGGTCTGCTTGCCTCCACCCCGGGGGAAAGGGTCACATCTCCTGAGTCTAGGTGCCGTTTCCCCCTCTGGGGGCGAGGGTACCTGGACCCGGGGTATAGAGTATGTTTGGGGAGTATGATTGTGTGTACATGTCCATGTATGTCTATCCCTACGTTGGGTGAGTGCTGAGTGTTTGTATATGTGTGCATGAGGGTGGGAAAGCATGTTTGTGTCTGTGTGTGCCTGTTTGTCTGTGTCTATATGTCAGGTCGGGTCTTAGACTCCACCTCCCTGGGAACACCCAGGCCCTCCAAAGTGTGGAGGCCTATCTCCCCTCTCCACACTCCCTGCCGGTGACTGATGCCCTCAGGGGTCGGTGCGTTGGTGGTTCTTGGTGTCCGGGGCTGGGCGCTCAGGTATGTACCAGCTCACTCCCGGTGGCTACTTGGCGGGGCCTGGCGCCTGTTGCTCGGTCAGGCCTCTTCCGGGGCGTAGGGGGCCCTCGGGCCTCCGGCCTCTGGGCCTGCGGCTTGGTTCACTCTGGCACAGCTGGCTGCCGGCAGAGCCGGCGGGCATGCCAGTGCAGCCCCCTCTGGCTCCTGCTCCGTGGCTACTTGGTGACCCCTCGTCTGGGGATCTCCTCAGCTCTTCCCAGGAGGGTGGCACGGATGCCCCTCCGGTGGTCCTCCTTGGGCTCTCGCTCTCTGGGGCCTCTGGATGTCTGGAGCCTGGATCTCCTCCATACCTCCTTCATGCCCTGGGGGGCGGGGCTATGGCCCTCTACACCCTCTAGCAGACCATTACATGGGGAAACCTTTAGAATACAAGCGCGCTGATCCACACAGGTGTGCACACGGGTGTTCACTGTTCATAGACATAAACTACACCTTTCTTGGCTGCTACTTTAAAGCATATTGTGCGCTGTCTGTCCTGCGTGCTGCACAACAACATTCAATATTTAGTATTTACTGCTGTTTACACTTAGCTAGATTAATGCGATGGTGTTGTGTTTAGTATGCTGCTCTGTTTTTTTTGCTTGTTTTCTCTTCTTTTTCTCTCAACAGGTGATCCAGGAGATTATATTTTTCTTCTTCTTTCTCTTTCTAAGTGCCCTTTCTCACTGTCCCTCTTCCCCTCTGTTTTTCTTTTCCTTCATCTTTCTTTCTCCCTTTCCTATCCCCCAGTCATGTCTGTCCCGTCTGTAACAACTGAAAATAAAATAAAATAAATAATAACAACAAAGGTCGATCAAATGGACCAATACGGCAAGGCTGTGATGATCCATTTGGCAAAATAAATCCATTGGGTATCCTTGTTGGTCTTCAGACAACAATTCTGATGGCTAAAGAACCAAATGGGACAAACAAAAAAAAAAAAAGAATCCTGGACTGTGGACATGCTAGGCCGTCCCCAGGTAAACGTGTTAAAGCAGTATCTAGATCATTCCTGGGGCTTGTGAATCTCTTGATGACAATACTTCTGGCTGGCGATGTTGAGTGAAACCCTGGACCTGTTTCAAGTCCTGTACTACAGTTGCAGCAGCTCCCTGGGCTAACACCATCACTGCCACCTGGGCTACAGCAGCTTCCTGGGCTAACACCATCACTGCTACCGGGGCTACAGCAGCTTCCTGGGCTAACACCATCACTGCTACCTGGGTTACAGCAGCTTCCAGGTCTAACACCATCACTGCTACCTGGGTTACAGCAGCTTCCAGGTCTAACACCATCATTGCTACCTGGGCTACAGCAGCTCCCTGGGCTAACACCATCACTGCTACCGGGGCTACAGCAGCTTCCTGGGCTAACACCATCACTGCTACCTGGGTTACAGCAGCTTCCAGGTCTAACACCATCACTGCTACCTGGGCTACAGCAGCTCCCTGGGCTAACACCATCACTGCTACCGGGGCTACAGCAGCTTCCTGGGCTAACACCATCACTGCTACCTGGGCTACAGCAACTTCCTGGGCTAACACCATCACTGCCACCTGGGCTACAGCAGCTTCGTGGGTTTACACCATCACTGCCACCTGGGCTACAGCAGCTTCCTGGGCTTACACCATCACTGCCACCTGGGCTACAGCAGCTTCCTGGGCTTACACCATCACTGCCACCGGGGCTACAGCAGCTTCCAGGTCTAACACCATCACTGCCACCTGGGCTACAGCAGCTTCCAGGTCTAACACCATCACTGCTACCTGGGCTACAGCAGCTTCCAGGTCTAACACCATCACTGCCACCTGGGCTACAGCAGCTTCCAGGTCTAACACCATCACTGCCACCTGGGCTACAGCAGCTTCCAGGTCTAACACCATCACTGCCACCTGGGCTACAGCAGCTTCCAGGTCTAACACCATCACTGCTACCTTGGCTACAGCAGCTCCCTGAGCTAACACCATCACTGCTACCGGGGCTTCTTCTTCTTCTTCTTCTTACATTTGTATTGGCGGTTGGCAAACAACTGAAAGGTGCATTACTGCCACCAACTGGTATGGAGTATGGTCTGGAACAACGCTCAAAAAAAAAAAAAAAAAAACCTCT
This sequence comes from Pelmatolapia mariae, assembly GCF_036321145.2. Taxonomy (NCBI): domain Eukaryota; kingdom Metazoa; phylum Chordata; class Actinopteri; order Cichliformes; family Cichlidae; genus Pelmatolapia; species Pelmatolapia mariae. The sequence continues at coordinate 828,591 of NC_086227.1, forward strand.
CAAATCCTGCCAAACAGGTTCCCCTCTTTTAAAAACAGAAATAAGGCCTGATAACTCTTGCTTCCCGATTCCTCTTTGCTACCGGGGCTACAGCAGCTTCCTGAGCTTACACCATCACTGCTACCAGGTCTACAGCAGCTTCCTGAGCTTACACCATCACTGCTACCGGGGCTACAGCAGCTCCCTGAGCTTACACCATCACTGCTACCAGGTCTACAGCAGCTTCCTGAGCTAACACCATCACTGCTACCAGGGCTACAGCAGCTTCCTGAGCTAACACCATCACTGCTACCGGGGCTACAGCAGCTCCCTGAGCTTACACCATCACTGCTACCTTGGCTACAGCAGCTCCCTGAGCTAACACCATCACTGCTACCTGGGCTACAGCAGCTCCCTGAGCTAACACCATCACTGCTACCAGGGCTACAGCAGCTTCCAGGTCTAACACCATCACTGCTACCTGGGCTACAGCAGCTTCCTGGGCTAACACCATCACTGCTACCTGGGCTACAGCAGCTTCCAGGTCTAACACCATCACTGCTACCGGGGCTACAGCAGCTTCCTGGGCTAACACCATCACTGCTACCGGGGCTACAGCAGCTCCCTGAGCTAACACCATCACTGCTACCGGGGCTACAGCAGCTTCCTGGGCTAACACCATCACTGCTACCTGGGTTACAGCAGCTTCCTGGGCTAACACCATCACTGCCACCTGGGTTACAGCAGCTTCCTGGGCTAACACCATCACTGCTACCTGGGTTACAGCAGCTTCCAGGTCTAACACCATCACTGCTACCTGGGCTACAGCAGCTCCCTGGGCTAACACCATCACTGCTACCGGGGCTACAGCAGCTTCCTGGGCTAACACCATCACTGCTACCTGGGCTACAGCAACTTCCTGGGCTAACACCATCACTGCCACCTGGGCTACAGCAGCTTCCTGGGTTTACACCATCACTGCCACCTGGGCTACAGCAGCTTCCTGGGCTTACACCATCACTGCCACCTGGGCTACAGTAGCTTCCTGGGCTTACAGCATCACTGCCACCTGGGCTACAGCAGCTTCCAGGTCTAACACCATCACTGCCACCTGGGCTACAGCAGCTTCCAGGTCTAACACCATCACTGCCACCTGGGCTACAGCAGCTTCCAGGTCTAACACCATCACTGCCACCTGGGCTACAGCAGCTTCCAGGTCTAACACCATCACTGCCACCTGGGCTACAGCAGCTTCCAGGTCTAACACCATCACTGCTACCTTGGCTACAGCAGCTCCCTGAGCTAACACCATCACTGCTACCGGGGCTTCTTCTTCTTCTTCTTCTTACATTTGTATTGGCGGTTGGCAAACAACTGAAAGGTGCATTACTGCCACCAACTGGTATGGAGTATGGTCTGGAACAACGCTCAAAAAAAAAAAAAAAAAAACCTCTCAAATCCTGCCAAACAGGTTCCCCTCTTTTAAAAACAGAAATAAGGCCTGATAACTCTTGCTTCCCGATTCCTCTTTGCTACCAGGTCTACAGCAGCTTCCTGAGCTTACACCATCACTGCTACCGGGGCTACAGCAGCTCCCTGAGCTTACACCATCACTGCTACCAGGTCTACAGCAGCTTCCTGAGCTAACACCATCACTGCTACCTGGGCTACAGCAGCTTCCTGAGCTAACACCATCACTGCTACCAGGGCTACAGCAGCTTCCAGGTCTAACACCATCACTGCTACCTGGGCTACAGCAGCTTCCTGGGCTAACACCATCACTGCTACCTGGGCTACAGCAGCTTCCAGGTCTAACACCATCACTGCTACCGGGGCTACAGCAGCTTCCTGGGCTAACACCATCACTGCTACCGGGGCTACAGCAGCTCCCTGAGCTAACACCATCACTGCTACCGGGGCTACAGCAGCTTCCTGGGCTAACACCATCACTGATACCTGGGCTACAGCAGCTTCCTGAGCTAACACCATCACTGCTACCGGGGCTACAGCAGCTTCCTGGGCTAACACCATCACTGCTACCTGGGCTACAGCAGCTTCCTGGGCTAACACCATCACTGCTACCTGGGCTACAGCAGCTCCCTGAGCTAACACCATCACTGCTACCGGGGCTACAGCAGCTTCCAGGTCTAACACCATCACTGCTACCGGGGCTACAGCAGCTCCCTGGGCTAACACCATCACTGCTACCTGGGCTACAGCAGCTCCCTGAGCTAACACCATCACTGCTACCGGGGCTACAGCAGCTTCCTGGGCTAACACCATCACTGCTACCGGGGCTACAGCAGCTTCCTGGGCTAACACCATCACTGCTACCTGGGCTATAGCAGCTCCCTGAGCTAACACCATCACTGCTACTGGGGCTACAGCAGCTCCCTGGGCTAACACCATCACTGCTACCGGGGCTACAGCAGCTTCCTGGGCTAACACCATCACTGCTACCTGGGCTACAGCAGCTCCCTGAGCTAACACCATCACTGCTACTGGGGCTACAGCAGCTTCCTGGGCTAACACCATCACTGCTACCGGGGCTACAGCAGCTTCCTGGGCTAACACCATCACTGCTACCTGGGCTACAGCAGCTTCCAGGTCTAACACCATCACTGCTACCGGGGCTACAGCGGCTTCCAGGTCTAACACCATCACTGCTACCGGGGCTACAGCAGCTTCCAGGTCTAACACCATCACTGCTACTGGGGCTACAGCAGCTCCCTGGGCTAACACCATCACTGCTACCTGGGCTACAGCAGCTCCCTGAGCTAACACCATCACTGCTACCTGGGCTACAGCAGCTCCCTGAGCTAACACCATCACTGCTACCTGGGCTACAGCAGCTCCCTGAGCTAACACCATCACTGCTACTGGGGCTACAGCAGCTCCCTGGGCTAACACCATCACTGCTACCGGGGCTACAGCAGCTTCCTGGGCTAACACCATCACTGCTACCTGGGCTACAGCAGCTCCCTGAGCTAACACCATCACTGCTACTGGGGCTACAGCAGCTTCCTGGGCTAACACCATCACTGCTACCTGGGCTACAGCAGCTTCCAGGTCTAACACCATCACTGCTACTGGGGCTACAGCAGCTTCCTGGGCTAACACCATCACTGCTACCGGGGCTACAGCAGCTTCCAGGTCTAACACCATCACTGCTACCGGGGCTACAGCAGCTTCCAGGTCTAACACCATCACTGCTACCGGGGCTACAGCAGCTTCCAGGTCTAACACCATCACTGCTACTGGGGCTACAGCAGCTCCCTGGGCTAACACCATCACTGCTACCTGGGCTACAGCAGCTCCCTGAGCTAACACCATCACTGCTACCGGGGCTACAGCAGCTTCCTGGGCTAACACCATCACTGCTACCGGGGCTACAGCAGCTTCCTGGGCTAACACCATCACTGCTACCTGGGCTACAGCAGCTCCCTGAGCTAACACCATCACTGCTACCTGGGCTACAGCAGCTCCCTGGGCTAACACCATCACTGCTACCGGGGCTACAGCAGCTTCCTGGGCTAACACCATCACTGCTACCGGGGCTACAGCAGCTCCCTGGGCTAACACCATCACTGCTACCTGGGCTACAGCAGCTCGCTGGGCTAACACCATCACTGCTACCGGGGCTACAGCAGCTTCCTGGGCTAACACCATCACTGCTACCGGGGCTACAGCAGCTGCCTGGGCTAACACCATCACTGCTACCGGGGTTACAGCAGCTTCCTGAGCTAACACCATCACTGCCACCTGGGCTACAGCAGCTCCCTGAGCTAACACCATCACTGCTACCTGGGCTACAGCAGCTCCCTGAGCTAACACCATCACTGCTACTGGGGCTACAGCAGCTCCCTGGGCTAACACCATCACTGCTACCGGGGCTACAGCAACTTCCTGGGCTAACACCATCACTGCTACCTGGGCTACAGCAGCTTCCAGGTCTAACACCATCACTGCTACCTGGGCTACAGCAGCTTCCTGGGCTAACACCATCACTGCTACCTGGGCTACAGCAGCTTCCAGGTCTAACACCATCACTGCTACTGGGGCTACCGCAGCTTCCTGGGCTAACACCATCACTGCTACCGGGGCTACAGCAGCTTCCTGGGCTAACACCATCACTGCTACCTGGGCTACAGCAGCTTCCAGGTCTAACACCATCACTGCTACCGGGGCTACAGCAGCTTCCAGGTCTAACACCATCACTGCTACCGGGGCTACAGCAGCTTCCAGGTCTAACACCATCACTGCTACTGGGGCTACAGCAGCTTCCTGGGCTAACACCATCACTGCTACCGGGGCTACAGCAGCTTCCTGGGCTAACACCATCACTGCTACCTGGGCTACAGCAGCTTCCAGGTCTAACACCATCACTGCTACCGGGGCTACAGCGGCTTCCAGGTCTAACACCATCACTGCTACCGGGGCTACAGCAGCTTCCAGGTCTAACACCATCACTGCTACTGGGGCTACAGCAGCTCCCTGGGCTAACACCATCACTGCTACCTGGGCTACAGCAGCTCCCTGAGCTAACACCATCACTGCTACCTGGGCTACAGCAGCTCCCTGAGCTAACACCATCACTGCTACCTGGGCTACAGCAGCTCCCTGAGCTAACACCATCACTGCTACTGGGGCTACAGCAGCTCCCTGGGCTAACACCATCACTGCTACCGGGGCTACAGCAGCTTCCTGGGCTAACACCATCACTGCTACCTGGGCTACAGCAGCTCCCTGAGCTAACACCATCACTGCTACTGGGGCTACAGCAGCTTCCTGGGCTAACACCATCACTGCTACCGGGGCTACAGCAGCTTCCTGGGCTAACACCATCACTGCTACCTGGGCTACAGCAGCTTCCAGGTCTAACACCATCACTGCTACTGGGGCTACAGCAGCTTCCTGGGCTAACACCATCACTGCTACCGGGGCTACAGCAGCTTCCAGGTCTAACACCATCACTGCTACCGGGGCTACAGCAGCTTCCAGGTCTAACACCATCACTGCTACCGGGGCTACAGCAGCTTCCAGGTCTAACACCATCACTGCTACTGGGGCTACAGCAGCTCCCTGGGCTAACACCATCACTGCTACCTGGGCTACAGCAGCTTCCTGAGCTAACACCATCACTGCTACCGGGGCTACAGCAGCTTCCTGGGCTAACACCATCACTGCTACCGGGGCTACAGCAGCTTCCTGGGCTAACACCATCACTGCTACCGGGGCTACAGCAGCTCCCTGAGCTAACACCATCACTGCTACCTGGGCTACAGCAGCTCCCTGGGCTAACACCATCACTGCTACCGGGGCTACAGCAGCTTCCTGGGCTAACACCATCACTGCTACCGGGGCTACAGCAGCTCCCTGGGCTAACACCATCACTGCTACCTGGGCTACAGCAGCTCCCTGGGCTAACACCATCACTGCTACCGGGGCTACAGCAGCTTCCTGGGCTAACACCATCACTGCTACCGGGGCTACAGCAGCTGCCTGGGCTAACACCATCACTGCTACCGGGGTTACAGCAGCTTCCTGAGCTAACACCATCACTGCCACCTGGGCTACAGCAGCTCCCTGAGCTAACACCATCACTGCTACCTGGGCTACAGCAGCTCCCTGAGCTAACACCATCACTGCTACTGGGGCTACAGCAGCTCCCTGGGCTAACACCATCACTGCTACCGGGGCTACAGCAACTTCCTGGGCTAACACCATCACTGCTACCTGGGCTACAGCAGCTTCCAGGTCTAACACCATCACTGCTACCTGGGCTACAGCAGCTTCCTGGGCTAACACCATCACTGCTACCTGGGCTACAGCAGCTTCCAGGTCTAACACCATCACTGCTACTGGGGCTACAGCAGCTTCCTGGGCTAACACCATCACTGCTACCGGGGCTACAGCAGCTTCCTGGGCTAACACCATCACTGCTACCTGGGCTACAGCAGCTTCCAGGTCTAACACCATCACTGCTACCGGGGCTACAGCAGCTTCCAGGTCTAACACCATCACTGCTACCGGGGCTACAGCAGCTTCCAGGTCTAACACCATCACTGCTACTGGGGCTACAGCAGCTCCCTGGGCTAACACCATCACTGCTACCTGGGCTACAGCAGCTCCCTGAGCTAACACCATCACTGCTACCTGGGCTACAGCAGCTCCCTGAGCTAACACCATCACTGCTACCTGGGCTACAGCAGCTCCCTGAGCTAACACCATCACTGCTACTGGGGCTACAGCAGCTCCCTGGGCTAACACCATCACTGCTACCGGGGCTATAGCAGCTTCCTGGGCTAACACCATCACTGCTACCTGGGCTACAGCAGCTCCCTGAGCTAACACCATCACTGCTACTGGGGCTACAGCAGCTTCCTGGGCTAACACCATCACTGCTACCGGGGCTACAGCAGCTTCCTGGGCTAACACCATCACTGCTACCTGGGCTACAGCAGCTTCCAGGTCTAACACCATCACTGCTACCGGGGCTACAGCAGCTTCCAGGTCTAACACCATCACTGCTACCGGGGCTACAGCAGCTTCCTGGGCTAACACCATCACTGCTACCGGGGCTACAGCAGCTTCCTGGGCTAACACCATCACTGCTACCTGGGCTACAGCAGCTCCCTGAGCTAACACCATCACTGCTACCTGGGCTACAGCAGCTCCCTGGGCTAACACCATCACTGCTACCGGGGCTACAGCAGCTTCCTGGGCTAACACCATCACTGCTACCGGGGCTACAGCAGCTCCCTGGGCTAACACCATCACTGCTACCTGGGCTACAGCAGCTCCCTGGGCTAACACCATCACTGCTACCGGGGCTACAGCAGCTTCCTGGGCTAACACCATCACTGCTACCGGGGCTACAGCAGCTGCCTGGGCTAACACCATCACTGCTACCGGGGCTACAGCAGCTTCCTGAGCTAACACCATCACTGCCACCTGGGCTACAGCAGCTCCCTGAGCTAACACCATCACTGCTACCTGGGCTACAGCAGCTCCCTGAGCTAACACCATCACTGCTACTGGGGCTACAGCAGCTCCCTGGGCTAACACCATCACTGCTACCGGGGCTACAGCAACTTCCTGGGCTAACACCATCACTGCTACCTGGGCTACAGCAGCTTCCAGGTCTAACACCATCACTGCTACCGGGGCTACAGCAGCTTCCAGGTCTAACACCATCACTGCTACCGGGGCTACAGCAGCTTCCAGGTCTAACACCATCACTGCTACTGGGGCTACAGCAGCTCCCTGGGCTAACACCATCACTGCTACCGGGGCTACAGCAGCTCCCTGAGCTAACACCATCACTGCTACTGGGGCTACAGTAGCTTCCTGGGCTTACACCATCACTGCTACCGGGGCTACAGCAGCTTCCAGGTCTAACACCATCACTGCTACCGGGGCTACAGTAGCTTCCTGGGCTAACACCATCACTGCTACTGGGGCTACAGCAGCTTACAGGTCTAACACCATCACTGCTACCTTGGCTACAGCAGCATCACTGCTACACAACCTATCATACCCATGCGTATACAGAGGAACCCTGTGTTTAAAAAGCATTGATCGTGTAAGTTATTTCGGACTCCTAATCAAGCTAGGGATCCACAGTGTAAAGACAAAGGGCTCCTAGGTGGCCATCTGAACATACGCAGCATGCCCATAAGAGGGAACAACTGGAACATCTTCTCATTAATTCAAATGTTGATTCCACGGGACTTTCGGAAACTTGGCTCAAACCCTCTTCTCCACAAGCACTGGTAACTCTACAGGGCTACAATATCTTCAGAAAAGATAGACATCAAGGAAAGGGGGGAGGGGTGTTATTGTATATGAAGGACTCTCTACAATGTACACAAATAATCTGGCCAAATGAAATCTCTATTGAATGTGTTGAAGTTAAAGTGTCACTCTCAGCAGAAATGTCATTTACTGTTTTATGTCTTTATCGCCCACCTTTGGCAAAAGTAGATTTTTATGACCAATTCAAGGCACTTCTGAATTCTTGCCACTTCAACAATGAACTTATGCCAATGGGAGACTTAAATGTAAATTGGGATAATAAAAGCAACAGAAAGAAACTAAAAGAAATTACAGATAATTTTGGTTTAACACAAATGATCAGTGATCCCACTAGAATAACAAATCGCTCTAGAACTCTAATAGACCTGGTGTTTTCTAACAAAGCGGATAGAATGATAAAAACATAACTTTTTGACTGGCTTGTCTGACCACAGTGTCATATTCTTCTCTAGAAAGCTGACTAAAAAGCGAATGAGATGTGTCAGTAAAAGCATGAATAGAAAAAAAAAACATTTATTCCAAATAGTCAAGAATGGCACCTCTAAATAATTTTGATTGGACTAGCATACTATCCTATGATGACACTAATAAATGTTGTGATCTATTATACTCTGCTATTAAAGTGGTCTTGCCACAGTTTCAGAAAGAGAGCCATTTAAAGAAATGAGTTTATTCCTTGCCTTGGATTAATACTGAGTGTAAACAGCTTATGAGACTCAGAGACCAATCACTAAAAACATCGTTACAATCTGGATTAAATACCGATCGATTAAATTTTATATCTGCAAGGAATAAAGTCACACAAACTTTGAGAATGGCAAAAGCAAATTTTTTCATGACTGTAATTAATAGTGCCAAAGGAAATTGTAAGCTAATTTGGGAAAATATTAACAAACTCCTTGGTAACAGTAAGCATAATGCTGATACAGACCTTGAACTCAAATTTGCCAATGAACTGGTATCAGAGCCTCTCAGCCTAGCTACTTAATTAAATGATTTTTTCCAAAGTACCATTAATGAAATTGCACAATTGTTTTCTAATTCTTGTGACCCTCAACAAAATATTTGGAATACCGACACCAAAAAGGATGTTTCTTCTCAAGATTCAAAGTCCAATATTCAAAGAAATTACAGAAAATGAAGTAGAAAATATAATCTCTAAATTAAAAAGTTCTAAAGCAAGGGATGAGTTTGGATTTGATACCAATTTCTTGAAGCATTATAAATCTTGTCTTTTGGTGCCTGTGACCCATCTTATTAATTTATAAATGACACAGGCAGTCGTTCCTCTGAGTTGGAAGGTGGCAAAAGTTACACCAATTTATAAATCGGGTGATAAATCGACCCTGCTAATTATCGACCTATTAGCATACTCCCTATCTTTTCAAAGATAGCAGAAAAGTGGGTTGCTAATTCCATCACCGAACATCTTAATGACTCCAATCCGGGTTTGCACCCTATTCAATTCGGATTTCGCACTCTTCATTCAACTGACACGGCTGTCTGTGTTTTTGTTGAGAGAGTGAACTCTTACATAGACAAGAGCAGTTATGTTGTGGCTGTTTTTGTTGATTTCAAGCGTGCGTTTGACACTGTGAATCATCTTAAGCGCTTGTCTAGACTGTCAGCATTTAACTTTAGTAATCACACAGTTAAATGGATACAGTCTTATCTATCAGATAGAAAACAATGCGTGCAAATAAAGAATAGCAAGTCATCCTATCTTTACTGTACGCAAGGTGTCCCTCAGGGTTCAATTCTAGGCCCCCTGTTATTTTCAGTTTATGTAAATGACTTGCCCAATGTGTGCAAAAATGTGGACACGATCATGTATGCTGATGATATGGTAATTTTTACACAAGCCAAAACTGCTGATGATGCAGCCCATCAGCTTTCATTGGCATTACATGATTTACAAAAATGGCTGAATGACTCATGCCTGTGCCTTAATTTTAAAAAGACCGTATCAATGTTTTTTAGTAAACCTAAAACAACCGTGGCTGCAGTAAAAGTTTGCTTAGGTGCACAAGAACTAATTATTGTTGAGGAATTTAAGTATTTGGGAGTGCTACTAGACTCAAAATTATCCTTTAAAAAACACGTTAAAAAAATAGTGAAAACTGTAAATGTTAATTTACAGAACTTTAGACGTATCCGCACATCATTAACGGACACAGCAGCGATTACATTCCTGCACTCTATGACACTGGCTCATATTGAATATTGTATTACAAGTTGGTCCTATAAGAGCTTTGCTGCTATTGGGCCAATCGAAGTGTGCTACAAAAGACCATTGAAAATATTGGATAAGAAACCTTCTTCATGTCACCATTGTCAAATTTTAGATAAATACAAGTTTCTAAATTTTACTAATTTCAAATTATTTAAATCTGCCTGTCTAATATACAAAGTTCTACATGGTCTGGCGCCTCCACCAATGAGTGATTTTATTAAACAAAAGTCTAGCAGTGTTGCCGGGTCTCGACTGACTCAAGCCACTGTTAGAGGTGACTGAACTGGCATTTAGACGGACTACCTTTTCACAGAATGCTCTGTCATATCAGGGAGTGAACTTCTGGAATAGTCTTCCACTGTCAGTGAGGGAAAGTACAAGTCTACACATCTTTAAGAGTCACTTAAAAGGGCGGCTGAGGGACACACAAACATGTGATCATGTTTAATAATCATGCTTCATATTGGACGTGAAAAAGAGTTAGTGTGTTAAAAAAAGGGAAACAACTATTAGTGTAACGGGTCAGTGCAATATCAGGACAGTCAGGGCATGTTTGTGCAATATAACTGATGTGTTTCCGTTATTCTTCTCTATATTGTCGTCTGTTGTCCACTCTTCTTGTCATCGTCTGTTCTAGTATAATGTGATCACTGTCACATGATCTGTAAACAGTGTCTCTGTATGTTTTTACTAACATGTGTGTAACACCAACCTGCCAGAGGATCTACAGATGGAAATTAGCCAAAGGCTATAATCTGGCATATTTACATTTGTTTAAATGTTCATTAATATGTATTGCCCCTCTTTCTAAATAAAATAAATAAAAATAAAATAAGAAACAGTCAGTGAATCATGGGAAGCAGCCTAAGCCTATTTCAGCATGTCTAAAGGTGGATTCAGGGTCACCTGATCCACCTCTATCAAAAAGGTTTATCTGAACTCCCATTCTACCTTTAAATGACGCAGGATGGCCTGCGTTATGAGAGCAAAGTGCTCTGTTGGGTTGATACGGTACTGTGAGGTCTTTAAGACTCGATAGGGACAGATTATTCAGGACCTTGTTTGAGAGGATTTTAAACTTAATTCTGGGTTTAACAGGGAGCCAGTAACAGGTTAGGTCTGCACTGTAAATATGTTGACAGAAATATAAAAACAAAAGTTAGAGGATATGATGAGCTGGAAACAATGCAACCCTTCAAAATGAACAACACTGAAACAGTAAACAGATCAGCAGTGACTGTGAAAACTGCTTCATGTAGCTGCACAGTCAGGAGATAAACTGTGATTTAGCCATTTCATGTTTCCTGACTGCAGTACATGACAAACAGTTTCACCTTGGGGTTACATCAATCCTGTTTTTCAAAGTGTGACAGCCACTTTACAAAAGATAAAATTCATCATGTAAGAACTGTTATTAAAAGCCCTCTGAATCCCCCGAGCTCAACATTAAATGGCTTTTGGTATCCATAAATCAACAAGCTAAAACTCTCACATCCAAAACTTCAAAACAAATCCTCTGTACTTTGAACTTCTGGCATTTACATGTGTGGAGAAAAAACGACCAAGTGACTCATAATAAAAAAATGGTTCGATGCAAACACACCCTCATACAACGTTACACACAAAGCTGAGAGCGACCTTTGCTATAACTCTCCACCATTACTATGGCAGGGTCACCAGAGGTCACTCTCATTAGCATCAGCGCCAGCCAAATTAGCCTTGATAACAGCTGTCAATGGGTGGGACTAGCTTTCTAATGAACTAAGTTGACCTATGACCTTTACGATGCCCCCATCTCTCCTCCACCATTCACACCAAAGAGAGAAAAAAGTGTCTTCTCTGCACAAAGCAAACTGCATAAAGAAAGAGAGACAGAGTAAAGAGTCTACGTCTCTCTAGCCAGCGGTCCAGCGTGCAGGTAAACTGCGACAGTGTAACGTTGTTCAACTGTTCACCTGTCTGACCTGGCATAACTGTTTCCATTCTGTAAGCTGGATGGACAAAGGGTCTTTTCTCCAGGGTCGATACACACTCATATAGAGGGGAGTTTGATGTGTCATTTGTATAAAATATACCTGCAAAAACTGACACTTGTGCTCCAAATAAAGCAGGAAAGCTTTAATGTAATTAAGATAATTACTGTAGTTTGAGGTCAGATCAAAAGGAAAACATTATTCCTGATTCCGTGTTTTAATCTGTGTAAAGTTTTGTAAAAGTTGAAGCTCTCTAGTTAAAAATGTGAGTTTTGTGCCCGAGAAACAAATCCTAATCCTAATCTGCAAATTTAACTTGCAGCTTAGGGAGTCAGGGGTAAAGATTTGAACTATTCTGTTGTTCAAGTCTCAGGTAAATACTTCAAGCATTTGATCTGTGTGATTATAGAGTTGATGTTGTTATGTTAGTATGGGTGTTACTCTAAATTTGGATTTTACATCCATATTTGTCCACGTTTTTGCTCCTTTTATTTCATTTGCACTTTGTAATTTTGTTATCAGTCATGAATTCATTTAACAGTTTCAGTGTTAAGAGACGAATGATTGTTTTTTGTGGTGATGAATGCAATTTTTTTTATTAATCACTAAATATCGGTAGCAGTTGTAAGCATATGATTTCACGTAGCATAGATGTTTTTGATAATTATGAGAGCTGCAGTATCTATAACCACTTACAGACACGTAAACAACCTGCAGATACTGGCGTCCACACAGCTGGGGGCGCTGCAGTAAGACTTACATAGTAACTGAAATGGCTGATTATTTGCAGCCATAAACCAAAGTTCCCAGTGAGAACAAAGAAATGCAGCAGCATCACAACCCTATAAAAGTGAAGCAATAACATCTGTGCATGCTGGTCTCTGAATCCAAGGGGAAATACATCAAGCCTTGAGTCCAAGTCTGGTGTATTTCATGTTCTGTTACTGCCGTGGCCACCCGAGACGCTGCCAGCACAGCTGCAACAATGACAGAGCGCAAAAGATGTTTCAGCAGTGTAAACAACTCTAAAACAAGGATTGAAAATAATGTGTTACTAGCAATGTTCCCTCTAATTTTTCATGTGTCTGAGCGAACACACAAACTCCCTGAGCGGTCCCTTGGACCACTGTGAGCGACATCAGACGTGTGCACTGTGGTCACGCCAGCATCGAATCCATCCAAGTTACATGGTTTATTAAAATAATTAAGTTACAGCATTTACATTTATGTTAGACTACTTTTAATTAACTGCTTTAGCCCACTTACAATGAAAATTTAAAAAATCTTGTTCATGACCTGTGTAGTATGTTAACACTATTGGAAGTAAAAATAACTTGAACTCCAATTTTGAAAACACAACTTTCTTTCTTTTTTTCATAAAACTCTGAGTTTTATTATGAGTCTGTGGTCTGGGAGAGAGTCCTGTAACTCTGTCTGCCAAACACAGTATATAATGACCAATGTTGGGCAATTAATTATATAGTTACTTCTTCAAAAAAGTAACTCAGTTGGGCAAACAACAAAGTTTTTTGCAGCTATTTATTTTTTAATGCAGCCAATGCATTTTTAAATAAACATTTCAAACTATTTACAGAACAATCAGCTGTTCTGCATCAAATCTGATGCCACACAAATTATTTGTGCCACTCCAAAAATTAATTTCTGTCCACTATGAGATAAAGGAGAACAACAGCCTGATACCTGCAGGCCTGACAACAGGAGATGTATCACTGCTGTAACACCTGTAACATTCAACAGTCGCCTCATTGTTCTGACACACACAACAAAACTATTGGCTACACTACACACTAACTACACAAGATTTGCGCTAAACGTCTCAAATCTCTCACATCTCAAAACACCGCCGTCACTCCTAAAACTTCCCCCCGTTTCTTAACAACTAGATGCCGCGTTGCCATATCATTTTTTGATTGGTCGACATGGTACTTTTTTGGACGAATAGGAAAGGGACAGGGGGGTGGGGTTTGTTTTTGCTCACAGGCTTTCGAGCCTTTTTCTTTATAAAACGCCGTTTTTACCGTTTCTTCCCGCAGTAAATATAAACAACGATAGTATTCAGGAAGAAAACCAAACATTGCAGATATTTTTATCGTAACTCTGGTTTTACGTGGCCGATCAACACAATTTAAAAACTGGTATGAAGTCCACACTTTTCCCGTCAGTTGTTCCGTCTGTCCTGCTCACATCTCCAATGGTTGTACACGTTGTCATTAACGTGGCTTCACTCCACATCAGCCACGCCGCTTTGCTAGCTAAAACACCGGTGTCGGCACATAAGGACGCTGTCATAGCCTGTCAACGACGTTGATTAGCTGCGTATATACGAATGTGAATCGCATTATTGGCTGGACTATGGGATAAGGTGGCATCGTTCTAATCCCATACAGGAGCAGCCAGTCACTTACTGACTAACACTGCAAAACAGAATTGTTAACGTTTTCATTTTAATTTCAATTCAGGTTAGATTTTTTTTTGTGCGCAACGCAGATTTTCTGTGCGCAGAGACCGTGCCAGCAGTGCGCAATTGCGCACGTGCGCAGCTTAGAGGGAACATTGGTTACTAGTCTTTTTAAAATGACACAACTGTAACACAAAAATGAAGAATGAAGAATGGATCCACTGCATTGGTCTGTTTGAGGTGTCAGAGCAGTTGGGGGGGGGGGGGGGGGGGGCAGTGTCTGAGTGTGGTTATTCCAGCCAGCCCTGGGGGAAGGTTGAATGGTTGTCTGCTTGACATCAAGCGATGAAAGATGCGGTAAGATGGGAAAAGGTGGCGTAGCTGCGACAAACACAACAGAATAAGAGACGATGAGGATGCTGGCTTGGAGGAGCGCTCCTCTGCCCAAGACAAAATACCATCAGAGGACAAACACCCTGCAAGACAAAGCCAGTCAGCTCAATCGCTGTGACTAGTCTATGGGTTGTGATTGGTTTATTATCTAAATGAGCTGGATTTTCCTCTTTGGGACCTGAGAGTTGGGATTTTTCTTCCTTACAAATGGCCTTAATCACAATATTTACCTCTGTCAACTGTAAGAAAAAGAAGGCATAAAGACAGGATAACGTGGGGGCGGCTTTGGGATATGGCTTTGGGCGCTGGCAGGTTTCACGTGCAAATAAAGCACGATGCCATTTGTTAAAACACTCTCTTCCATTCTTGCACAACTCAACACATACGTCATCCAACTTTCAGTGAATTCCTTAAAATCTGTGGGAATACAATTTATGGAGCATTATAACAGGAAAATTGTCATATTAAGATCAAAGATATTTAAGATCAAAGATATTTAAAATACACCATAAAAGATAAATATTATAATGATTTTTCATTAAGAAGGAGAAATACCAACAGTATACATCAGTGGGTGATTCAATAACAAGTAACAGACAAAATGAATCACCAGTAGTGCCATTTTGTTTACCTTTTAGCCTCTCTTAGGTCACTCTTTCATTTTTTACAGCACACTTATTAACCATTGATTTACTGATCAATGTCTCCATTCTTGATTCATGTGTCTCATTACCATCAAGCTGTCTCCTCTGGGGCTGAAAAATTAGGTCAATGTAGAATTGGTACAAAAAGTCCTTCAGTTTCTACTAGCGAGTTTTTATTTTTTAACAGCCATCTTGAAACTGAAGTCAGGATTGTAGCTGCTTTTAATGACAAGTGTCTCAAACTGGCAGCTACAGCTGATTGGTGTTGGTGCTTTCTGGAAGATATTATTACAAATAATCCATCCTGCTGCAAGGTAGAGTTGTTGGTTAGCGTACTAACCAAGCTTACTAGCTTGAGCTGAGCTAATACGTTAGCCCTCCAGCCTCTGGCCACTCCAAAACACAATCGGTCCAAAGCTACGAAGAGTTTAAAACTAATGTGTGACCTTTTCATCAAGGTCGCTATGTTTATCTTTTTATACAGTCTATAATTAACACCAGAACATTTGTCAGCTTGAGAGCGAGCGATTTTTGTTAGCTGTTAGCAGCTATGCAAAAAAAGTGAATTCGTAGCTAAACTATGGAGGTGTCCAAATTCGTAGACTCCTCCAAATGTGGTCGACAAATGCGTCCTCATTTTCCCCAGAATATCCCAGAATTCATTGCACGGCCCAGCCAATTCCAGTTTCCAACAATGGCGGCTGCTACTTAGTTTTAATATTACTCTTATTCCTCTTTCTGGGTCACAAAATAAACTTTTAAGATATTTTCAGGCGAGAAAGTAGCTGTGTAAACTTCAAATATCTGCTCGGTTTATCAAGACACCACATATTTGCAAAAGTGCTCCAACGTTTTCAGAGACGTCTGTTACCCACCAGCTCGATAGCTAGCCGGGAGGTCGAGGGTCACTAGAGCCGGTGAGAACGGCACATGGTTTTCAGACCCCCACGGTCTTTTGCTACTCAGGTTAAACGTGATATATAAGTCACTTAATAACCTAAAAATGTTATTGTTTGGGTTTTTTTTCAGTGTTTTATTTGTTCCTGAGTAAATCAGTTTGGCTGAGATTAAAGTTATAGTTTTCACACAGCTGAATAAACATCAAACAGAAAACTGATTAAACAGAAGTGTGAGACGGTCGAGAGTTTACTCTTGTGTCCTGTTATATTTTAGATAGAAAGGAGCAGACAGCTAAACTCCACCGAGACAGCTGGTGACACAAATCTGAAGGCTAGACCGTCCACTTTCAAGTCGCTCACTTCCAGCCTACCCGGCCTTCGGAGGACCCGGCCCACGTGGACCGCTAAGGCCGGGTCCTCAGGAGGATACAGCCTATGAATTTGGACACCCCTTAAGACTGATGATTTGACTGTATCTGCTGTTTGCCACTATATCATAAAAGTATGAAAATGAAAATGATAGTTAATCCCAGCCTCAGTTTGGTTAAGCTTAAGAACCAAACTCATGACAACTCAGTACAGCTTAGGAAGCTTCCACAGAGTCACGTCATTCACAAAGGAGCCTTGGCTGACGAGCTGTTCAGGCCATGCAGTGACTTGTGCTGATGTGGGTGGGTTGGGCTTACACTCTGTGGGGAGGATAGGCACATGGGAAGGACCAGCAGCAGGACAAAGGTCAGGGCCTGGCAAAGAGTCAGCTTCCTAGAGACAAAGAGAGAAACAAACCCCGTCAGTCACTTGGTGACGTCGCCCTTTGCTGTTTCACACATCACATACAGATGAATGAAGAGCCGCAGAAGTAAAGATGTACATGTTGTTGCAAACATGTTTGAGCAGGAGAACGAAAAGACAAAAGAGGATAGAGGAAGAAAAGGCACTGCTGACACTTCAAACAGAAAAGGTCTTTAGGTCAGTGATAATATACACAAATAAGCTGCCATACTACCCTGAACCCCTGTGGGCAGCAGCCAAGGTCAGGAATGTCCCCCGATTCAGTAAGTATCATTCGTTCCCCCCACCCTACTCCCCCAACTCACCCCCACAGTGTCATATTAACTCCCACAGATTCTGAGAGGTGGTGACTGCCCGCCTGGCTGTCCCACCACTCCCCTCGCCTTACCTCCCACTCAGCTGCTGACCTTTAGCATCAAATAATCCACATGAAACCTTTTCTTTTCTCTGCTGGCATCAACTCACTGTACATTTAATATTAGCCTTAACAGATAATTTTGTTGATGATGGATTTCTTGAATCTATCAAGTACTAATAAGGCTCAACTAAATATGTTCAGATGACCTGTTTGCTTGAATAGATCTCAAGTCTTTCTGAAGGTGGCAAGTTGTAATTCAAGAATTAGAGCTAACCAAGTTTAATTCAGACAAAGATGGTGACAAAGCTGACACTGATGCTTCGTTTTTTGTTGTTTCTTTTTTTTGCAGTCTTTGATCATTTTATTTGGCACAGATACAAACATTTTGTATTTTTTAAACCCTTTTATCTCACACTGTCTGACTTTGTCTGACTCAGTCGTCAGTACAGCAACCTGCTCAAGCATGAAGGTACACTGTTTGACAAAACTGTACCAACTCAAAGTCGACTTATGTACTTTTCTGGATTATTCAACCATATCCCCCAGCCTGTCTTAATCCACTTTATGCACTTTTAGGACTTCTAAGAATTACATCTTGAACTTTATTCGACATGAACAAGAGCAACAGTGACACACTTTTAAGGTGAAAACAAGTAAATTGGAATTTATTTCAGATTGTTTTTAAATTGTAATGTAATATTAAAGTGAAATGTAATATTTGAACCCAGGACTCTGTAGTACTCTGGGATTTCCACTAGAGATTAAAATAATCTTCTGAATGATTTTGTAATGAACAACCCACAGATGCGAAATGTAGTGACCAGATGTGCAAAGCTTGATCAGACTTACATTTAGTAAATGATACTGACCTCACAAATCTGAAAATGACAGGTTTAACCACTGAATAAATGAATATATTTTTAATTCAAAAGCAATTCTAGGGTAACTGCAGTAACACCGCTGTGAGGCGGCTGTGAGTTTCTACCAGATAAAGTCTCTGTTGAGCTTCACGTTGACTGTGTTTTCTGCCTCATCTCCTTCCTTACCTCCAGGCAAAAATCACCAATGACACATCCATCCTCTGATTCACCAAAGGACGACTGCTTTCTTCTGAGAAGTCTCAGTGATTCTGGGAAAAGCTCTTTGATTGCTTCCTTGCGCTGCTTTGTAGACAGTCACAGTGTGTCATACTTTTAAGTGTTTTGTGATGGAACATTTTTATTTTCATTAAGACAAGTCGGCAAAATAAAAATGCCAGACAGATTTCATTTGTGAACAGCAACTCAATATCCTCCATTTCTTTACTTGTGCCCTCTCCCCCCACGTCTCAGCTCCACCCCGTCTGTCATCTAGCTCTCTATGCGTCTCTTTTATCTCTCCCCTGATCATAAACACTGAGCTGCTCTAAAGCTTCTGGAGTTGGCTGTTGGCTCAGTCCCAGGTCAGTAGGTTGCCCTGTCCAATTAAACGATACACATCTCGCTACATCTCCCTCACACTTGGCTGGGCAGCCCTTCCCTTCGGAGACTCGGCTGCTGTCCTGGCCTTACATGGGAGAATTCTTATCAGAGGAAAAGAGAAGGTCGCAGTGACCGAAAGAGGAGAACATTAATCACGATTAATGGAAGAGGCCTTCACAATTTTATACACATTTCCACTGTGTGCACGGCTTAAGAGCCACTAGATTTGCAAGTTTGGTGTTTTTAACATCAAATCATACACTTGTACTAAACAATATTAAATCCATATTATTCATAGTTTGTATGTGACACGCCACATCACACAGAAACACCCACACGGAAAGCAAAACAAGGCTTTCTTTTGTTTTTTTAACTGCTCTGTTAAGCTGTTAAGCCAAATTGTGGATGGATTATCTCAGTTGTTCTCCTGACTGAAGTTTGGTCCGTTTACAGCATCCTGCCATGCGATTGCATTTGTCCCTAACCATCGGGAACCCTCATGTTAACTTTTATCGAGTGGAAAAAAGTTAGTGTTCATCCTCCAGCTTCACTGTGTTTATGCTAACATAGCTGTGTCGCTAGCGATCACGTAGCACATCATTATATAGCAGCTAGCCCAACTTCAGTAACCCTACAAACGTCACTGCTGTTTAGTTTTCTGTCTTCATTTATGTTGGAAGTGATAGCAGAGCTGTACGTTTGAATTCTTTCAGAAATCTCTCAGTCAGAACATGCTATATCATGTTTAGGTGGAAGCTAGCGAGCTAACTTCCTGCTAACTTCTTACGCCATAAAATTTAATAATTCCTGTTTTCACGGATGCCTGGATGTTAAACTGAATTGTTACACCTGGTAAAGCAGCAACGCTGATCATTTTATTAAAGATGAAAGAATTTAGACAGTTTTTAACTCTCAGTGATGCCGCAAAGTTCGTTTGACTTTGGGACCTGAAGCAGAGTTTGGGCCCGGAAATGGCTAATGATGTCAGATTTAAAGACCGGATACTGCATGGAAACACACTTCCTCTAACTGTGCCAATAAAGCACAGTCACCAATACTTCTTTACCACAACAATCATTACACCAGTGTTACGTTCATTACACTGGCTTCCAGTACATTTTAGAATTCATTTTAAAATCTTGGTACTGACTTTTAAAGCTTTGAATTGTGATGCCCCTGCCTACATTTCCGATCTTTTAGAATCCCACACTCCCTCTCGCAGCCTGAGATCTTCTAATCAAAGGCTGTTGGTAGTCCCACGAACTCGTTTTAAGACTAGAGGTGATAGATCTTTTAGAGCGGTGGCCCCCAGGTTGTGGAATGCTCTCCCTCCATCTTTACGTTGTCTTGATTGTATTTATTCTTTTAAAAAGCAGCTTAAGACTCATTTATTTGGATTGGCTTTTAATTAGATTTGTGCTGTATGTTTGATTATTAATGTATTTTATGTATTTCTGTTTTATATTACTGTGAAGCACTTTGTGGTTTTTATCCTGTGAAAAGTGCTATATAAATAAATTGATTTGATTTGATTTGAACCTGTGTGGTCAGTGAGGACACTGGAAATAAATTTTGATTAGTTTTGTCACTACTACACCTGCATGCTTATCCCAGTGACACGTAATGAGCATGTATTGATTTTAGGTAGCTATCTAACATTAACTGATAAGCTCTTTCCAATGCTTAGTACTTTAGTTAGTACTTTTGCACCAGCACGGTAAGCCCCAAAGAGCTATTAGCCAGAAACTTGGCATGTCTCAACATGGTGTGATTGTGTCGTTCAGGGACAAAAGAAGATGTGCCAGAAAACAATATCAATCATGGATTGGCCTCCCCAGAGCCTGGAACTCAACATTATTGTAAAGTGGGATCACCTTGACAAAGAACAAAAAGAAAAAAGCAAAACATAAAGAAAATGCAGCCAACATCCAAAGATACATTTTGGGTGTCCTTCGGGTGGCTTGGAGAACTATTCCTAAAGACCACTTTTAAAGAAATTACAAGTAGATTTGCCTACAAGAGTTCAAGCTGTGTTGAATAAAGATGGTCATACCAAATATTGACTTTCAGGCTTGTAAGAATTGTATAAACTCTGTTTTTGCCTAATTTTGTATTATGTAAATATTTCTCTTTTTCCTAGCTAAGTATAAAATAATGAGGGTTGGCAGGTTACTACGGGCCATTTGATCCTTATACACCCGCTGCAAGAGCTTGGTCTCAACAAGCACTGGACTCGTAAGTTTTATGGTCAGAATTTCTAGACGTAACAACTTGGGTGGTGTCAGAATCTCGTTTCTGCTTTTCGTAGATGATGTGGTTCTGTTGGCTTCATCAGGTGGTGGGCTCCAGGTCACACTGGAGCGGTTCACAGCCGAGTGGGAAGTGGCGGGAATGAGAATCAGCACCTCCAAGTCTGAGGCTATGGTCCTCAGCCGGAAAAGGGTGGAGTGCCCACTCTGGGTCAGGGACAAGTGAGGAGTTTAAGCATCTCGGGGTCTTGTTCACAACTGAGGGGAGCAGAAGATTGACAGAGATGTGCAGTGATGTGGACGCTGTACTGTCGTGGTGAAGAGAGAGCTGAGCGTGAAAGTACCAGTTAACCTACGCCCCTACCCTCACCTATGGTCACGAGCTGTGGGTAGTGACAGAAAGAACGAGATCGCGAATAAAAGCGGCGGAAATGAGCTTCCTCCGAAGGGTGGTTGGCCTCTCCCTTAGAGATAGGGTGAGAAGTTCAGCCATCGGGAGGGGCTGTTGCTCCTCCACATCGAATTGAGCCAGTTGAGGTGGTTCGGGCATCGGACAAGGACGCCTCCTGGGTGAGGTGTTCCGGGCATGTCCCACTGGGAGGAGGCTTCGGGGAAGAGCCAGGACACGCTGGAGAGATTATATCTCTCGGCTGGCCTGGGAACGCCTTGGTGTTCCCCCGGACAAGCTGGAGGAGGTGGCTGGGGAGAGGGAGGTCTCCCCGTACCCTGCCTCAGCTGCTGTCCCTGCGACCTGACCCCAGCTAAGCGGAAGAAGATGGATGGATGGATGGGTTGGCTCAAGAATTTTGCACAGCATATATAATTGATTTCTTTTCAAAATGGCAGCCATCCATAAAAATGCATACATGTCTTTGTACTGTAGGTTTTATTCTGGTAGAACAGGACAGATTCTCCACCAGATACATGTAATCATCATCAAGTGGAGCTCTAAATGCGACTGCACTGTTCTTAAGATTTGAATCTCTGTACAAGGATCGCGAGAGCCCAAAACGTGTTTGTAATTCATTCCCATATCTTTGAGTATTTGAGAGTGAAAACAAACAGGCCTGTGCTGCAGTTCTGTGCTGTGTCCTGGGCGGGACAGATGTTTTTATGGGTGTGTTTTTCCTATAATAAATCAATTAGCATGCTTGTTTTAGACATGTAATCCACTTTGAGCCTGCATTAATCTTCTTCTTTTTCACTTACACGGTAACTCAGTTAGTTCCAGTTTGAATGGAGCTGCATGAGAAATGAGGGATTGCACAACAAAAAGAGAATAAAAATGTAATCCTTCATATCATGCACTATATGCAAACCATTTATTGGTGAGTGAAGTATAATATACATCCAACAAAGAAAAAAGAATGTTGTTTGCTAAATGGTTTGTTGTGATCCAACCCTCCAGTTTCTTCACTGCCTTTCAAATCCAGGCTCACAAGGAGGCTGAAGCTTCTCCCAGCTGTCAAGGGTGAGAGGCAAAGTATATATGCTGAATATGCTGCCCGTTATCAGAAGGCTGACACACAGACACACTTATTCACACTTACAGCCAATTTAGCGTAATAAACACATTTTCTCAGTGACAATATTTGTTTAGAGAACTGCTTTTTTATTATGTTCATTAAAAAAACATCAGTTTTCCAGAGATAAGCAACACTTAACCATGCTCATTCATAAATGAGCATGGTTTCACAAAAACAACATTATGTGAATGTAGATCGATAAAAACGGAGTCATTCCTCAAGTTTCACTTGATCTTTGGCTGCTGTTGTTGAACATGAAAAGATCAGCAGCAGCGACTGACTGGTTGGCCCCCTCACTGCAGGGGCCCGCACAGAGGTGAGCAGGACTCAGCCCGCCTCCTCCTGCTCTCATTAAGACTATAGCAGCACATTAGCGAATAGCTGCAGGGCAGGGGGAGGGAAACGGCTCTAATCAACGTGAGACTAGTTGTTTATTTGGACTGACATTAGTGGCGCTCATGACTTTAGAAAAGGACCAAAAAGCACAAACAATTATCAAACAAATAACGAACAGGATATGGCTAAAATCATCAAGCAGCTGTGCTTTTATTCAAAAAGAATAAGCTAATAAACCAGGCTAGAGATAAACACAGTATATAATTTATTACGTTGAATTGGATTTGCTGATTAGCCATTTCAGAGGGAGATGAAACAGATGACATACCAATCCACAACATATGTACTTAATGAGTAATCTTTGAGTTATTGTCTGGATGGTTCTCAGGTGGGATCATTGTCAGTTTTACATCATTTTAGTGGAAATGGCATTTGAAGGTCTCTGGCAAATGTCAGAGGAATTTACATTAGAAGTTACGACTCATTTAATCTAAAAACAGTGGATCAGCTGCTGCTTGAATATATTTAAGCATCATATTTTCCAACATTACAACAATATAATACAAGGTGTAATTTACTTTATAACTAGTTTACTTGTCAGATTACTATCTATGTTTTGGTGAAATTGAACCTAACTTTCACTATTAATTAAAAAGAAAAACATTTCAACAATCAATTAAATGTCCGACCATTTATTTACCAAAAAACAGAAAAACGTCAGCGTTTCAAATGTGGACATTTGCTACAGTTATTATCTGATCAATTACAACCATGAACCATATATAAAAGATGCTTGTCACCATGACGTTACCCACTGGTTTTTAAGTCCTCTTGAGAAGCTTCATGCGGAGCGTTTGGCTGTTGCCATACAGGTGTTTCAAACAAGACATGATGAGTGAAGAGCAGCTCAAACTGAGGAACTGAGGAACACTGCATGCTTATATGGTACTGACTTATTAATTGGTAGGTAGCCACATCCAAAAGAATACAGTTATTTCTCATCTATGTTACTCTTGGACATGAAACTAATAAACCACAAATCCAATAAGAAAGCACTGAGGTTGTACATGAAGTGAATATTAGGGCGGTTTCGTCATACACTTCACCCTCTACTTACCATTAGAAAGAATACAGGGTTAAAGCGCTTCTGCATTGGCTTCAGTTTTATTTAGCAGTACATGCTATTATGCTGTAGTATTATTTGTTCTGTGAGTTTAGTCTGTTGTTGCCTGGAGAACATGATGGTGTCATAATATATCCTGCACAATTCAAGCTTTGTGGATATAAATGAGAGATTACGATACTGAGGTATTATAGGTGCATAAAAGATGTAGATGGCCTAATTTAACCTGTTAGTAAACTAAAACGGCAGTTGAAGGTGGTTGCTAGGTAGTAGTGCTGGGCGATATGGAAAAAATATTTATCACGATATGAATTATTTTATATCACGATAACGATATATATCACAATATACCGCAATATTACCACAGTGTTTCCAGTTATTCCCTGAAAAGTTTAACAAAGACGTAGACACATTAATTCTTAATTAGGGGTCACTCGGAATTACTACAGCCAGAAAAGTAGCCGAAAATATTAGTTTTACTAACATGCATATCATATATGTTGGTAAAACTAATACATATACATATATATATATATATATATATATATATATATATATATATATATATATATATATATATATATATATATATACACACATATATATATATATACACACACATATATATATATACATATATATATATATATATATATGTATACACACATGAGTACTACATGCATGTATATAAGCACATAATGCACTTTATGCATGTTAAATATGTAGCAATGGCAGACTCATACCTTGGGCTAACATGACCCCGATGTGGTCATCTGGAAAGTACGCAGTCTGTAAACAGCGAGCGCAGAGGGTGACGAGGTCACGAAAGCTGTCCTTCTCAACTACATAAACAGCGGCCATGACTTTACAAATGTAACGCGAGACGGCTCCTGTGATTTGCTGATGGCGCTGGGACGTTTTCTCATACGGCGTGCCTTGTGTGAAAGACTGCTGTATCTTCGGCTGGCTTTAGTTTTTCTTTTCCAAACT
This sequence comes from Pelmatolapia mariae, assembly GCF_036321145.2. Lineage (NCBI taxonomy): Eukaryota > Metazoa > Chordata > Actinopteri > Cichliformes > Cichlidae > Pelmatolapia > Pelmatolapia mariae. Next base: position 853,783 of record NC_086227.1, read on the forward strand.
TGCTCCCGTTGTTCCACAACTTGGTTTAGCTCGGATTTTCTGCATTCTTGAGTATTCTTTTTTGTGGACCTTCTGTAGGTGATAGAAGAGATTTGTTGTGTTGCCATCGGGCAGTTTTATAGCGTAGCTTGCAAATGGGCGTCTTCTGCTCCGTGTCGGTGCTGTTGAACCCAAAATGTAACCAAATCACAGACGTACCCCCTCTTTTCGGTAAAAGTGCTTCTTCTTGTGCTGCCTGTGTAGCTGTCTCTGCCTGTTGCATGTCCGGGCATGAAACTGCAACCTGTCGCACGTCCATCGTTTTGAGTTACTGTAAAGCATGTCGCAAATCCAGGTGCGCGTAAAGCAGCACCATGTCGCAAAACTTTTCTTTGTGAAAAATATCATTTTTTTATACTTTATTTTCTCTTGCATAAAGTTAGAGTATGTATAGTGACAAGACAACACTAATATAATTGACACAGGCTATTTAATGATATATTTTATGTAATAATTTATAAAACTAGGTTAGAAACGATAGAAGACAAATGGCACGATAGACATTTTTCTCTCGTCCACACGATATATATCGTCATATCGCCCAGCACTACTAGGTAGCATGATCTGTTGCCTAGCAACCACATGCCAACAGGTAAGAGCCTTGATATAGTTAAGTAAGCGAGGGTGTACATGTGTGCCAGTTTTGGTTGTTCAGCACCTGATCCTCATGCAGTCTTTCTGACAGGCAGTTGCCATCTTTTATATACAGTCTGTAATTATAATCTATGCTTTTGTGTTTTGTGTCATATTTAACAACAGCTCTTACACGGTAAGCACACTTGCACATCTCTCTGTTGACCTTTTTAAGAGTGTCTGTGGAGCAACATCACCTATAACCACTCAGATGAATCACCAGCTTCATTGGGCTGTAGATCTGGAATATTGCACATATGCCATCGACAGATCTTTCATTTTGACTTGAAACACTGGTCTGCATGAGATCCATTCCTTATGATGACTCACAAAGTGGGTTGCCATGAACAGTGACTGTGACTTGGCAACAAACCCATATACAGACAGGTAACTCACCTGTGTCTAACGTCAGCAGGCCTTAAGAAAGGTAAAGTTCTCTGCACTCTCCCCACCCTTACATTGTAATGTGAGTGAACTCACGAACCTTGCCTTAAACACGCCCTAACAGACAGGTAGCTCTCACATTCCCACCCTGCACAAATAAACAACAGCTCCACACAGCTATCATGCAATTACACGGATTCTGTTATACCGCATGGCTTGATTATGCTGCAGGTGAGAATGTGACCTCTGACCTCCTGGAAGCCGAGGGTCACGTCAACGCCGGAGACACCTCAATTCAAGATCTGTGCTCATTTAAATTCTTTGTGTGGGATCTCGGTGTAAGTGTTTCTGTATGGCGCCCTACAAATATCTGCACACCCACCAAGTTTGGAAAAGCAACATGTCTTCCAACCAGAGGCAAGAGTTGACCTTTGACCCACCCTGAGATTTAATGACCCAAGACTGACTGGTGGAGGGTCTGATGCTTACGTGGAGCACGCGTTTGAATAAAATGAAAGAACCAGATGTTCAGTCTGAAGCGCCCGATCCCGGCTCTGATCCCTGGATCTGATCCCTGGATCTGTGCTTACTAAGTAGTCAGTGACCTCGGTCTGGGTTAGGGTTCGGGCCCATGAGCCTCTCTGAAGACGAGGCAAAAGTCTCTGTGGCTCAGCAGCTGTTTCACTTGAAGACGTAGTAAAAAAGAAAAAAAGAAATCCAGTGTCACTGTTTGTTAAACGCTCAGAGAGGATTGTGGTTAATTGTAAAATAATTATAGATGGCCGCTGCCAAAATGTCTAGACTCAACTATGGTGCCTTCCCTTTGTTTGGCTTGCTTTGCTTCACTTGATTTCACTTTGCTCCTTCCACCACAGGGAGAACAACCTTGGTACACCACCATACCTCGGGGATTATAAGATTATCTTTTCACAGCCACTTTGACTGAAGCAGGTCACCGACAGTCACGGTCTCACAACATGAGAATGTGGAGAGATGCACGCAACTGATGTTGTGATGACATGTGGGCTAAACCCACCATGTTTTAATGGGCTTTTCAAAATGTCTTCTATCCACATAAAGAGTGAAGCCTGTCTTAGATTAAAAAAACATAAACACTAAGTAGACATAAATGTATCCTGAGGGTTGGGAGTCAAGTTTCAAGTCTCTGTCAGATTTTCTACATCATGGATTAAAAACATTAATGATCCAGTGGCAGAAGCTATGATTTAGATCACATCCAGTTCAGTTATTCCTTGTCACAAAGCCAATGCACCAATCAGTTTTCACATTGTACCACAGAGAAAAACGTCACATGTCCTCCTTGGACACAAAGAGACTAAAGAGTAAAAGCTTGAGTTCAGATAGGCACAAAGAGCAGTAAAGCCGTATCTGCCTGGTCCATGAAACTAGAAAGCATCCGTCTGTGGAATGACTGCATGGCTTCATCTTTGTCTCCGACAGAGCCCGTGGGCCGCTGCAGATAAGCCAGTACCTGCCTCAAAGTAACATGGAAAGTGTATAAATGTGAATATCCACAACAGCAAATCGTTCAAAGTGGATTCCACCCTCTACCATTTGTTAACCTTCTGTTACTCTCACCTGTGGAAAGACTAGTTTTACATTATAGGAGTTTCTGAGGTTTACTTTAAAAAGTCTTTGATTATTGGCTGAGTCTTTCCAAGAAATCGGCACAACGAGACAGCGAGAGTTTACTTTGCTGCTGGATCAATAACAGCATTCCAGTTGTTTGCCTGAAGTCAGTGATTGTTCTCAGCTACTGTTTGTACCGACAGAGGAACACAAAGTGACAACAGTGAAAAAGATGAAATAACCAATAAGTGTTTCATTTTAGTTTGCAATGGTTGGACATCCTGCCAGCTTCCTACTGCAACGTTGAGGTCCTGTGTCCTCCAGCATACTCTGTTCCTTACCTAAACCAAAAATATTATTTCCACTGACGAGGACACATCTGAACCATCTCCCATCCTGATTATCACACTCATGCCTTGATTTCATTCAAGAAAACATCTTTAACGTGGGTATTTTTGTAGCTGTGGCTGTGATCTGGCCTATTTGAGCAAATAATCTGTTTTGTGAATTAAAGTACTATTTTTTGCCCTGTCCTTTATTCTTGTCTTAGGTCATTTGGGTGTATCTAAAAACAAAGGGTTTTTTGCATAGAGTTTTAAACTGGGAGAAGCTGTGACTGGCTGAGAACTGAAGTACTTCATGACTTGGACGGACATCAAACTCTCCACGTTGAATCATCACGAGAGTTTCCGTAAGATGGCGCCTGTGTTCGCTTGTCTTAACAAATCCTCCCTGGAGCGTGTGCAGGTTGTTCAGACTAAGAGTCCAAGTACTCCTCATCAACGTCAGAGTCCACTTTAAGATTCTGGTTTTAAAATGTTAGAGCTCTGCATGGGCAAGCAGCAGCGCACATCAGAGAGCTTTTAGCTCCATACATCCACAGCAGGTCCCTAAGGTCATGTGATAAGGACCTGCTGGCTTTGCAGCATACAAAACTAAAGGAGCTTTAGCAACAGTGGCCCCAGACTCTTGATCTGTGGACTCGCTGGTTTCTTTCACTAAATCTCTTTAAACTTTAACTCTAAGCACTTTATGATATTTGACTTGAAGAGTGATATATAAATACAATTTTACTTACTTTACAAATGTGGTTCTTCGATTAATAAATAATTAAAATGTTATAAAGAATTCTGTATCTGTATAATAAGAAGCTTAAATAAATGTAATAATACAGTTATAATAATGGTACAGTTGCCTTCCTTCCACGTTTGCTCTATGGGCTTTTTTACTCTTAAAAATGAATCTGACTGTTTGACTGATGTGTTCCTAATTACAGCTCCCAGTGAGCACTGAGATTTAAAGCAGCCAGCCCCAGAGTTTAAAATGAAGACTGGATAATTCACAGATGTAACTGGCAAATTGTGATGCAGTACTTTTTTCCTTGCGGCAACATTACTCCAATCAGCTCCAACATTAAAACCATCTGCTCACTCATGTAGGTCTCCCATCAAACAGCTCTGACCCATTAAGGCGTGGACTCCACAACAACCTGGAAGATGTCCTGTGGCATCCACAACAAAGAAGTTTGTAACAGGTCCCAATAATCCTGTCTTTGCAACGTGAACCACCTTCTTCCATTGCTCCATGGTTCACATCCACCCTTTTCACACAGGAAGCGGCGTGCACTGCGCTGGGCTCTGGCTGTACTACATCACTCATGATCTTCATTCGTACTACAGGCTCTGAACTTCTATTGGTCACACAGCTATACCGTAGCAGCTAGCATGTTGCACTTTCTATATGAAAGGGCCCTAACTCTCACATGTAGGCACATTTGATTATGGACAGCATAAACAGAGGTCCAAACCAACGACTGTATAAGACTGTAATGCAACATCACCCTGGACTATGCATTTCCAAGCCTCACCATTGGTGATTTGGATGTATCTTTGGAGCCAGAAGTGAAGTTATCAGTTATCAGCTAATGCTAGCGAGCTGCATTCATAGGCAAAAGTGTAGGTGCACAGATCTGCTAATTAGTATCAAGCTAAAAAGATACTCGAATTTCACTCACCAAAATTAAGGCACAGATTTCTTGGATGGTCGGTACTACACAACAGGTCACTTCATTTGTGAGATGTTTCCATTAAAAATGGAGTGGAGATGACCGTTTCAGGAACTAGAGTTAGTAGAGGTGAGGCCTAGCAAACCCAGGCCTCATTGGGCACTCGGCCTGGACTACATCATTTATTTGCATCCATTAACCAACTTTCAGCATTTTAAATATCCCAACAGGTGAGTTTAAAAAAATCCAGCTCCTGTACAGTTATTATGGGGGGAGACTTTATCAATAGAAGGAGGCTGAAATGGTTTTTGTCCCAGGCTGTAAACATACTTTTTAAAGCTAAAAATATGGCATTTGAACATGGCAGCCTTTGGGGACTGATTCAGTTTGGAGCCAGCCTCACATGGCCATTAGATAAACTGCTTGTTGTTGGTACTTGAGGTTTGCACTTGCTCCATAAACTTTTTAGCAGCCTTTACATTTTTAGCAAGTCTTTTAGAAGAGCAAGAATCTCCCCATGGCCATTACTGATCACAGCTTTCTGAAGCTAGTAACCACAGCATACAGGGTACCCTCCACAAGACCTGCCCTCTTGGCGCTGCTATGATTTTCTAATATAGCCATCATCAAAGTCTCTATGATCATTATCCCCATTTTTTCCTGTTTCCAGCATTTCAAGCACTGGCCGTTCACTTGTTGCCCATATCCCTGATAATCAATGTTGTTCCCTCGGTTCCAGTGGTTTTAATGTTGGGTGTGCTATCACCTGCTTCTCTAATGGAGTCTCAGGCTTTCAGGTGTGATAGCAGTTACAGCCAAAACATTACAAAACTTGGAGAGATTTTCATAATTTCAAAAACTACCTTCAATCTTCATCATGGACCAGATGCTTTCTATGCACGTAGAGGCCATTGCAGAACATGTCTGTAAAAATGAACACTGGAGTGCAAAATCGTGTACCTCAGCTTTGCATCTGTTAAATTAAGAACATTGTATTTATTAGAAGAAAACTGAGGCTTGGATAACTTTTGGTCTTTCATTACACATCAAGGATAATCCATCAATTACAAAGAGCCACTTAAAAAAAACACTAATGTCTTTCCCTAGTGCTTAAAGCGCAAATCCCAGGCGAGAGAAAAGGATTGAAATTCCTTGCCGGAGGAGAGAGTGACATCGTTGCATGTTACACCAAATTAGTGTCCTCGTTTTGAAGCTATATGCTCAGTGTTCCATGGTAAGAAGATTAAACCTGTTCATGAGTCTGACAGCTCCTTCCCAAACAAACATTCCTCTGAAGAGTTACCCGACACAGAAAATGTGCCCTGAGCCAATTCTTTCTCTCCTCTTTCTCCTGCTGCACACCAGCCTGGCTGACAGCGGTCCTACAAATGTGTCCTGATGCACGGCATCAAATGCACACCAGGTCCATTTGAAAGGCAGATATGAAAAAGCTTTGCAAAGTTTGAGTCTCTCTGCAGTCCTCTGTGTTTGTGTTCTCTGTTGCAGGGTAAGGATTAGATAAAATATTACCAGGGTATTTATAGGCAGTGACATTTAGGAGATAAAGGTAGAGTATCAGGGCGTGTGGAATGTGGAGTCGGGACTTGTAATATCACTGATATGGCAGGGGGATTACCTCACCCTCTGGTAGGAAGTAGCCTACAGCAGACTGGATATGACTTCTGCCCCTGGCTTCACAGGCGACTGCAGGATCAACTGAGCTGCTCCAAGTCAAACCAAATGCACAAACCAAATAAAGCGAAACACAGAAGCAACGAAGCTTTTTCAAATATGCACCAAAACAACTGAGAAAAGATGCCCCACAGCACAAGTTTTCCTGGAACTTCTTGGAATGGATCAAACCACAAAACAAACACCGTCCAACCCACTGGGGAAGAGCAAAACTCAACTGTCCCTGGAATTTATCACCTCCCATCCTTCAATGCAGTGCAAGAAATGTTCAAGGCTTTGCAGCTCCTTGCAAGAAAAAAATAACTCAAGGTAAATATTTAAAGCCACCAAATATTTCCTCCTTCAAATGCAGCTCAGTCAGAGGACAGACAGGCTCCACGTTGCTTCTCTGGAATTTGTCGCCTCTTATCAAAGCTGGACTCTTATTAGAAATCACAGTATCTTAATCCCACCTGCGGGTGGAAGAGAAACTTGATCAGAGAGATCGTTTACAGCCCCTCGTTCTTACCTCGTCTGGACTGAGGACATCGTGGATCCTGTAGTGGAGTGGGCTCCGGCAACGTTACATTCGTGGTCAGGTGCAGTTCGGATTCTCTGTCATGATGAACTGTCACGGCTCAGACGCGCTGTGCACCCAATCTGCAGACTGCGCCGACACACGGATTTCAAAGACAGCGATACCATCCATGTCCCTGCGTCTGCTGGAGGCTTCTTCCTTCTTCCTTCGCTGTTTTTTAGCAGACACTCTGAAGGAAGTCTCGTCTCTTTCACTCTCTCTCAGCTGCAGTGCCTGTCCATCCAAACAGCTGCGTCCCACTTCCCAAAACACATGACATCAGTTACAAGTAAAGCCTGAAAATAATAAATACGTTAATTTTTGTAAGATCTCCTTTGCTGGACGCGCAAGTGCAAAAAGTGACACGAAGGGCCCTTCGTCCTTTAAAAAAAGAGTTTCTTATAAACCATCAGCCACGTGGAACATCTTCCACGACTCCAATGTGTTCCTACAACTATGCTTAAAATGCACTTTTGCCTCCCGGCAGGTGACTCCCGGTTGACTGTGGCCGCAGCAGCAGCAGGTAGCGCCGGTGGCACTTTCCTCTCTGTTACTCGTGATCTTCCTCTCAGTCCGGCCAAAGTGCGCACAGAGGAGCGGGGACGACTTATCAGGAGCACGGGGGCCACGGGCCGATCCCACTTGTCCACAGCTTGGCTGCTGCTGTTGTGTCGGTGTGTCCGTGTGTCTCCCTCTCTCTCTTTGCTGCCCTCTCTCTTTCTCCACCTGAGCGCTGCATTCCTGCCGTGAACACGCCTCTCTCCCCCGTCACAGCACAGCAGCCCGTCGGAACTCAGAGGCGGTAAAACTTACCGTCCCTTCACCTAACTAAGATCAGTTCAACTTTGGAAATGGAGCAACTCACAACAGACATCTTTGGAGGAACATATATGCCTGCACTATAACAGTACCATTTAATAGCTTCAGTAAAAACACAATTTTATGATATAAATCAAGAAGAAAGTAGCGCTTGGGGGCAAATGTAACACTGAGAGCATTTATTACTGTAGTTCAAAAGCACTTTTGTTACATTTTTACACAGTTAAAATATTTTAACTGTATTTGAAGAAAATATCTTCTTCCTTCAAGTCATCCTCCTCATCAGTGGCGGTCCTAGCCTGTGTGGCGCCCTGGGCGAACACTCCCCCCACCCCCAAACATACACACACACACACACATAACACATATTAAGGATTGTACATTAATATAAAACTGTTGTCGAAACCATACTGAATTTCACCAGAGAAACACACACACACATATATGAAGAGAGAGAGAGTATGCATAGTATGCAAACGGCTAACAAACAGCCATCATAATTCGTCATACAATGAGAACAGGACAAATCAACAACTGACAATGACTAATTAATATTGTGCTGAACACAGTCCAAAGATTCAGTAAGCTACATCAGTGTCTACTGTTTACTATCATAGCCGAGTGGCTAACAAACGTAAACAGACGTTTTCACTATCCCTACTAATTAATGTTATCGTGTTGTATCTCTGTTGTGGTCAGTGCTATCCTCTGCTGTTGCATGCTGGGGCAGCAGGTTGAAGGTCACAGATGCCAACAGACTAAATTAACTGATCCACAAGGCCAGCAATGTTGTGGGGATGGAGCTGGTTAGGGTGGTGTCTGAGAGGCAGATGTTGTCCAAGATAAAGACAATCATGGATAATACCTCCCACCCACTCCGTGACATGCTGGCTAGTCACAGGAGCACGCTCAGTGAGAGACTGAGATTACCCACAGTGCACCACTGAACGACACAGGAACTCATTCCTGCCCGTGGCCATCTCCCTGTACAACTCCTCCATCTAACACACTGTAAACACTGCAATAGCTACACCCTTTTTACACACACTCTTTTCTACTCTGGAATATTCTCGTCAATTTTTTTGAGATTTATTTATAATCACCTCTGTTAGTCCTTGATATTTATAATTGAGTGATCTGCATATATTAGTGCTATTTCTTAAATGTGTAAAATCTGTAACATGATGTATTGTTTGGAGTTTAGTCTGTTACTGTTACTATTTTTACCATTTCTTCTTGGAGCAACTGTAACCCACATTATTTAATAAATAAAGTATTAGTATTAATAAAGTATTCTGATTCTGATTGTTTCAGGATGACCTGCCATTATCCAATCACACATCTGCTTACCTGTATCCTTTGCTCGTTTCTCTTCTTTTCTCTTTTTTCTAAACTGAGCACCTGATGGCTTTGAACTTTTCTTGTCCATCTTGGTTTTAATTTTGCACTCCAGTATGAACACCCACCCCCCAACCCGAGGATCACCACAACATAATCTAACAGACCTACACCTTAGTTCACAGATTCACTTTGTCTAAGGTTTATTTCTGGGATTTCACACAACCCAGGATTCAAATCATGAATACATAACGAGCTTGGATTTACAACATTATGAATGAAATGTGCTCTATTTGGAAGCAGCACCCCCCCCCCCCTCCCCTTTCGACAGGTTGTGTGAGACTTTAAGTCATCAAGGCAAGGCAAGTTTATTTATATAGCACAATTCAACAACAAGGTGATTCAAAGTGCTTTACAGAGACATTAAAAACAAAAACAAATAAAAAGCATGATTTAAAATTGATTAAGACAAGCAAACAAACAAACAAACAAACAAACAAACAAACAAAACAGTATTTAAAATCAAAAATCAAAACAGTAGATAAAATCAGAACAGTAGATAAAATCAGTAGTTAAAATGTAAGTTTTGAAATTTAAGCTTAAAAGTGTGGATTTGGTGTTTTATTCAAAAGCAGCCGAGAACAGGTGAGTCTTCAACCTGGATTTAAATAAACTGAGTGTTTCAGCTGATCTGAGGCTTTCTGGGAGTTTGTTCCAGATATAAGGAGCATAAAAGCTGAATGCAGCTTCTCCGTGTCTGGTTCTGACTCTGGGAACTGATAAAAAACCGGATCCAGATGACCTGAGGGATCTGGAAGGTTCATACTGGGTCAGGAGGTCACTGATGTATTTTGGTCCTAAACCATTCAGAGCTTTATAGACCAGCATCAGAACTTTAAAGTCTATCCTCTGACGGACAGGCAGCCAGTGTAAAGACCTCAGAGCTGGACTGATGTGGTCCACTTTTTTGGTCTTAGTGAGGACTCTAGCAGCAGAGTTCTGAATGAGCTGTAGTTGTCTGACTGATTTTTTAGGTAGACCTGTAAAGATGCTGTTACAGTAATCAAGCCTGCTAAAGATGAATTCATGGACTAGTTTTTCCAGGTCCTGTTGAGACATCAGATCTTTTATCCTTGAAATATTCTTGAGGTGATAGTAAGCTGATTTTGTTATTGTCTTAATGTGTTTTTCTAAGTTTAGGTCTGCATCCATCACTACACCCAAATTTCGCGCCTGGTTTGTGGTTTTTAGGTGTATAGATTGAAGTTCTCTGGTGACCTGTAATCGTTTTTCTTTGGCTCCAAAGACTATTACTTCAGTTTTGTTTTTGTTTAGCTGGAGAAAATTGTGGCACAACCAGTCATTAATTTCCTCAATGCATTTACCAAGAGCCTGTACAGGGCCTCGGTCTCCTGGTGACATTGTGATATATATTTGTGTGTCATCTGCGTAGCTGTGATAGTTTATTTTGTTGTTCTTTATAATCTGTGCCAGTGGGAGCATGTAAATGTTAAACAGAAGGGGTCCCAAGATGGAACCTTGGGGAACTCCACATGTGATACTTGTCTGCTCAGATGTGAAGTTACCTATTGATACAAAGTATTTCCTGTTTTCTAAGTATGTTTTGAACCAGTTTAGTACAGTTCCTGAAAGACCTGCCCAGTAATATGAGTAATATGTTGTGGTCAACTGTATCAAATGCTGCACTGAGATCCAGTAAAACTAAGACTGACATTTTTCCACTGTCTGTATTCAGACATATGTCATTAAACACTTTGGTCAGAGCGGTTTCAGTGCTGTGGTTCTGTCTAAAACCTGACTGGAAGGCATCATAGCAGTTATTCTGTGTTAAGAAGTAATTGAGCTGTTGCGAAACTGCTTTTTCAATGATCTTACTTAAAAATGGGAGGTTTGAGATCGGCCTGTAGTTGTTCATTTGTGTCTTGTCAAGATTGTCCTTTTTCAGTATAGGTTTAATTACAGCAGTTTTTAGTGGTTCTGGAAACACACCTGACGTTAAAGAAAAGTTTACGATCTGTAACAGGTCTGACTCCAAAGTGTTTGAGACCTTTTTGAAAAAACTTGTTGGCAGGACATGTAAACAGCAAGAGGAGGAGTTCAGTTGGCCTAAGATGTCCTCCATCAAACTGTAAATTACAAATTTTAAATTGTTATTGATCCCTTTACCCCTGGTCCTAAAGTGTATATTTATTTTCTTACTCTTCTTATATTTATTGTTTGTTTACTTGCACTGCTGTAACTGGAGCCTCGTCGTCTCGTCTCTCTATATACTGGACTGTATGTAGCGGAGATGACAATAAAGTTTACTTTGACTTCAGCAGCGAGCAGGCGCACCGAGGGCACTCGCGCTCACTTTTTGCATATAGAATTTTGAAAAAACATCGGTGCAAATTGTAAGTCTGTATCATGATGTCTGCTGTTTTCGTGTTTGTTGGTTTGTTTTTATTTTGTTTTATTTTGCGAGTTGGTTATTAGATGCTGCTCCAGCCAGCCAGAGATAAATGCAGCTACTAAAATGCAGCACCGGGAGGTGTGAGCGCTTCTATTAAAGCAGAAGTTTTGGCACTTTGCTGAGCGATCAGGTGTGTGTTACCACAATGCCATGGAGGAAAGACATCAGCGGTGATCTTAAAGAAGTAATTGTTGCTGCTCATCAATCTGTGAAAAGGTAAAAGGTCATTTCCAAACAGTCTGAAGTTCATCAATGTACAGTGAAAGGGATTATTCACAGGTGGAAAACAAGACAGCTGCCACTCCTTTCTTGGTGTGGATGTCCCAGAAAATTCACCCCAGGGCCAGCTTGTGTAATGTTTAAAAAAAAAGGGGGGGGGGGGGGGGGGAGCTTGGCAGGCCTTAGTTAGCATGTTAAATGTGAAAACTTCTGACATTACAACAAAAGACTGAACAGGTTTGTAAAGGTTGCCAAGAGAAAGCTCCTCATATGAACCTTTCAGTCACTGCGCGACCATGAGCTCGTCTGTGTACCAAAGTATTCTAGAGTCAAACCCGAGTCCAGCTCACGTTTGCTTGAAACTAGGTTATGACAATGAAAGCAAGCACACCAGCTGGAGAAGAAGGTGTTGTCCCAGTTAAAGAGCAGGCTTCAACCAGGTTGAAATGCTGTGGTGGGGCCTTATGTGAGCTGTTCAGGAACAAATGCCCCCAGATATTTAGTGAACTGAAGTAACGTTGAGTAGAAAAACGTCCAGAATTCCCCCACAATGAAGGCACACAGAAACAAGTACTTCAAGTTGTTGCTGTAATAAAACCTTTTTCACAAGATTGTGTGCACCTCAGAAACATGAAACATGGGGACCACAGTTAGGTCTGGGAATCTTCTTTTGCCTTACATTTCCCTACAAAAACAGCAACGACTGCAAAGGCAAAGATTTCTTTAAAAAAGAATCAACGCACAGCGAGTCTGCAGACTGTCTGTTTCTGTTTAGTTACCCTGGTAATCCACGATTACCTGCTCCAGCTCAGAAGGGAAAGACTCTTAAGTAACAAACAGACATTTGCTGAAGAAACGTGACTTTATTTTGACGTCTCCTTAGTCGTGGATCCTCCATCTTTATGCAATTTTAGGAAGAATAAGGGCGTAAATCTTTATTTAACTTCCTGTACAAAATAATCAGACACTACTATTTTACAGTATTCCTACATGTCAGATGCAAACGTGTTATATGCTATTGATATATCCTCTTACATTATATATACACGGTGAGCCAGGTAACAACAAGCAGTCACAGCATGTCTGTGTGACTTTTTATGAGTTTATGACTTTATCATGTTATACTGATGTAACATTTATTCAGTTTATTTGGTATTAACAAACAAAAAGAGGCAAAGAACTGGATTTAACTTGTACGTTTCATAAACCAGTTTATCGATTGGTGTTTGTTTCAGTTCAATTAAACGTCATTAAAACAACTTGAAAAATGAAACTGTGTTTAAGAGCCCGCACAGCCATAAAAATAACAAATCAGTATCTGGAATATCCTCCTCTCAGTCCGTTTATCATCACTGCCTCTTTCATCTGGCCCCGTTCTCATTGCCTTCATCTTCCATTAATTCCTCCACATCACGTCACCCTCTGTGACTCCTTGTTTCAGAGGGTGACTCCTTAAGAAAGGTAGACCTCTGCATCGACATGTCAGGACACGTCTATCATTTCATACCAGTCTTAGTTTCTTCTTCTTATTTTACAGGCACATTTAAACCCCCTCTTCCTCTGGACCTGTGTGTAACTGTATCCCTCAGGCTTCTCTTTTTGTCTCCCACTGTGCGTTATGTCTGACGTGCCAAAGCTCGTATTTAGCAGGTTTGATGTTACAGTTGGAGTGTTTTCGGCAATGAGACAGTAACATCCAGCTCATCTCCAGTTTCCTGCACCGCTTGTCCAGCGGTACAACTAGCACAACTTAGTGACAGTGGAGCAACCACACGGCCTTTCTGTGAACTCGGAGCACACTCCCTTTATGCTCAGCCAAGACAGCTACAGTTAATCGGAGCTGTGCTTCAGGTTCCACGCGCGACCTTGAGCTATCGTCTGGAGCCGTGCAGACATAACAGAGGAAACAGGACAGCGCTCTCACCTCTCAGCTCTGATACTGCCCGTGAGCGTGTTTTTGACCATACAGGGTCATACATGGTGCCTGTAAACATTGCAGATGCCAAAAAACATGAGAAACTACAAATGTTGACTTGTAGACAAAATGAGTCATAAATCATCAGAGAGGTGGAAGCCATCGGCAGCCAAACAGAGTGTAGGTTAAACTGTGAGGGTAGACTAAATAAGGCATGTTTGGTTTAACCATCGCAGACTCAAGTGGAGCACAGCGTGGCACTTAAGAAGATAAAAGGCGGCTGATCTGTACACAGCAGGATGGGACAAAGTGGCAACAGCCCAAAGCCACAACACACCATGAAGTTTTGTGTGGGTCTGAATCTATTAAACCTCATCTAACACAAAACGGACTCACGGTCGAAACCATGCCGACATCATCAATCTTCTCAGTCCACACTTGCCTGAAGCGAAGCATTAAGGCAAGGTTTTGCTGTTGGCCAGTTTTCATACGTGCCAAACAGATGCTGGAAGCGGGACTGCTTAAACACAATGCTGTAACTACATACAAGCACTGCTCACAGCTGCTTTTTTCCAATAGGGCTCTGCTGGTGCCAGTCCCTGAAAACCACAAGTTCAAGAACAAATTATTACAGAAGCTCGGATAATGTCATGGTTCTTCCCTCCGTTCACATAAAAAAGATAGTACTGGTATGAAGTGCTTTGAACTGGTCCCTTTCTGGGTTTCAGTGCATGGAACCAGTTCTCAGTTGGGCCCTGGAACCATGACAGTGGAAAACGGGGCAACAGACATCATTTCAGTGCATAACTGCTACCCTGAAAATACAACAACTGGATCTTTAGGCAAACACCAATATGCACTTAGTTTTTTGGACAATGACCTTTGGTAATGTTGCCTGTGTGCAAATGTGGATCTGATCCAGCCAGTCATCACATCTACATTCACCACCCTGAGCTGACCCTTAAACAGTTCTCTGATCTCCTGCTCCTTCATCTAGCATCACCATCAGAGAGTGTAATGTTTTCACAGCACGGCGTCATTAAACTAAACAGTTTGTTTTTTAGATACATTTACAGTCAAACTTTCTGTTTACTTCAAATTTCTGCTACAAAGAGTAATAAGTCAAAGGGCTCCATGCAGTTAGGCAAAAAGCAGAAATGTTTAACGTCTTCATCTTGGTTCCAAAAATATTTAAGCAGCTCTAAACAGCTTCAAGTTGCCCATCAGTCATATGTGATAGAAATGCTCCCGTGGGCAGCAGCAGCTCCTCAGCGCTCGTGTATATAATGATTAGTTAAGCGCTCCGAGGTCTGGATGCTTGTCCCGGCTTGTAGAGAGATTTTCCTACGCCCTCCCTATAGTTCCCCCATCATTACAGAGCACACTTTAGTACTGCGTGTGTTTACCGAGAGACAGATAGCCGAGTGTTTACAGTAATCATCACATTCACGTGCACGCTCTCTCTTTCTCTGTGCGTGCTTTTGGCAGCTTACTATGTTCTTCCCTCTAATAAGAGCTTTCTGAGGTGAGGAGGCACTTTCCCGCTCCTCAGAGATATTAGTGAGGAGGAGGGTTGGGGGTTAGGAGGGGGATATGGAGGGCTGCACTTACACCCGCCACCCCCGCCCCTGCACCCTGCCCCTCGCCTCTCTTTCAGGTTTTTACTGAGCTTGGCAGGCGGCCAGGACGAATGGAGAAGCTGATGGTAGGACTGGGTTTCACGCAGCAGCGCTGATGAAAGATTGTGGATGGTGCTGTGAGGAATCGTACACATTACATGCAGCCTTGGCACAGCTGCTGCTAGGAAGCTCTTCAGGTGTGTCGGCCTTCTTTAACAGTTTTATTGCTGTCTAGAGAAAATCCATATTTTAAATGTGACACATACAGCACCATTAACAAATACTGGTGAATACCTGGACATCAACAGCTGAACTGGGGCAGGCCAAACAAATGATATCCCCGTTCCACCAACGCGGTGCCGGCGTCTAAGCTAGAACCGGTTCTTGTCATGTTCTTCAACACAGAAAGAAAGAGGAAACAGCAGCCACCAGCACAGAGGACCACTGGCTGTACGAGGGTTACACAGATGGTTGGCACTTTCTGTTCAGCACAATGATCTTAATGGAGAGAAAAACCCAAACTGTTGAAATGTTGGCTGGTTCTCAAAGGATGCCAAAGCAGAACTCAGACTTCACAGCCTAGCACGGACAGCAAGTCTCAAAGTGGATAGCATCATTTTGGTGTCTTATTTTGCATTTTTATGAATCTTGTCATGTGATTAATGTCATAGTGCACGTATGTAGCATCGATCTTTTGAGGCAAACACAAACAGACACAGAAAGGAGAGAAGCCTTTAAATGCAAATATTAGAAGCCAGCACACCACAGGGTTAGAGCTTTGAAAACTCTTCATTGACTATATCTTATTTTATTACTTCTGTTTCATGTATACAGCATGACATCCATTCATTACAGTTGCCTCAAGGTAATAACAAAAGACTCCTGGCTGAGCCTCAGGAGCAGCTGTTTGCTCTGGTTTGTTTGGGAGTGACTGGAGGACAGAAAGGAGGACCACATACAATATGCAGTGTTAAACAAACAGGAGTCGAGGAGATTTGTTACGTCCAGATACAGACGGACAAATGGTGATGCTAACCAACCGGATATAGTGGTTGTAGACAAGCAGAAGAAGGAGACGGCCGTAGTGATCGATGTAGCGGTTCCGAATGACAGCAACATCAGGAAGAAGGAACACGAGAAGCTGGAGAAATACCAGAGGCTCAGAGAAGAGCTCGAGAGGATGTGGAGGGTGAAGGTAACGGTGGTCCCCGTGGTAATCGGAGCACTAGGTGCGGTGACTCCCAAGCTAGGTGAGTGGCTCCAGCAGATCCCGGGAACAACATCGGAGATCTCTGTCCAGAAGAGCGCAGTCCTGGGAACAGCTAAGATACTGCGCAGGACCCTCAAGCTCCCAGGCCTCTGGTAGAGGACCCGAGCTTGGAGGACAGACCACCCACAGCAGCGAGAGGAGGAATGAAAAATATATAATCTATTATTCATATGGAGCAATCGGAAACTGCTATTGATCTATTTCACACTGGAATTCTGCTTTATAACATGGCCTTCATAAATGCACTGATGACCTCATTACAGTGCAATACTTTGCTGTGACACGTGAAACTTGTGTCACTCTCATTCATTCACCTAATCAGTCAAAGCACACTCACACATGGCAACAACACCCACTGGCAGTCTCTCTGCTGCCCCACAGAAAATGTCGCTCAGGAAACTTGTGTCACAATTTACTGACCTGCCTAAAAAACACCCCACACAGTAACCTGATCAGCCTCTGTGGAATGCACCACAACAAGCCCCCAGACAGCCAGAGCAGTAGGTAGGTTTTAATTTAACTGCAGGTCTAACTGTTTTTATAAATGTTTTGCTTTGCTGTGTTTAGACTCAAACTATGGCAGCAAAATACCCCAAACACCATAACAGAAGTGATGCACCCCTCACTGCTGACTTTAGTGGTTGGAATGAGTGTTTTCACTCACTGGGACCACGTCCTCGTTAAGGTTTGACAATGTTTCTAGCAGATAATAGATGGTTGAGCATGAATTGAGGCTGTGGTTTGGAGAAGGCCTCACAGGGCACTGGCAGTGACAGATGCACGTGTTCTTTGTAGGTTCACCCAGCACAATGAACAGTGTCCCTTCCACAGGACAACATGCAGGCATGATGACCACAGACGGGTGTTTGGGGAAAGAAACTGAAAGCATCATATTTGTGACAACATGAGAGGGGTCCCTCTATAATCAAATAGAGACTCTTTTAAAGAGAATGACAAAATTCACTTTATTCATAAAAGAGTTCATAGGCTTGAAACAGACGACGAGAAGCCTCAGCATGTCAGCATGTCAGCATGTCAGCATGTCAGCATGTCAGCATGGGCGGGATTTGAATTCAAGCGGAGGTAGAATAACACTTAAAGAGCGTGCAGGAACGTCCTGCTTTCATCTCGATCTGTCATCGGTCACCTGGGCAACACACCGGCACATACATGTGATGTGGTGTTGTGACATGTTTTATATGTGGCCCTGTGGCAGACACTCTCTGAGGCGGTGAGGTTTTGATGCACGGGGTTAGTAAAGTTCATAAACAGAGCAGAGGGAGCAGCCACTTTGATTTAATGCTGGCAGGAAGAGAGAGTGTGTAGCAGTGCAGACACCGAGCGCACAGTCGAGCTTGTTCATCAACCAGCTCGTTAGAATACGAGCTATTACATGCAGCCGTCATGTAATTTACAATACCGTGTTCACATAAGGGAGAAATAACATGCGCAGAAAGCCACTTGAAGCCATGGGTAAACACCATTTACTCAGTTTACTGGATCACTTGAATCCTGTAAGAACAGGCTGAACATCTGCATCAGGAGTTATGTACAGAAACCAAGCAAGCCACATGCTGCTCTTAATAGCTGTCGGTGCACATGTGGAAAAACAGCAACACGAGCATATGCCTTGAAAAAAAAACACCTGCATTCTTCAGCTTAGAATACACCGATCAGCCAGAACATCATCACAACATCGACCCTTCCAGCCATGGATGCCACTAGAGCCTGAAGCTGTGCAGTGGTACCTGCCGCCGAGACGTCAGCAACAGATCCTTTTGGTCCTCTAAGGTGCGAGGTGGGGCCTCCGTGGATTGCACTTGTTTATCCAGCACGTCCCACAGATGCTCTGGATTAAGAGCTGGGAGGTCGATACAATTGAGTCATTGTTGTGTTCCTCACACCATCGGGGAGTACTGTTCCCATGAAAGGATCTACTTGATCTGCAGCTCATGCATGCAAGTAGCATCCTTATGGATGGCAGGACCCAAGGGTTCCCAACAGAACATTGTCCAAACCTTCATACTGGTTGACTTCTTCCATACTGCATACTGGAGCCAGGTGTTGCCCAGGTAAGCAACACACACGCACACACGCACGCACGCACGCACGCACGCACGCACGCACGCACACGCACACACAAACACAGACACACACTCACACTCA